>NC_041381.1:666707751-666724544 GCF_002162155.2 Triticum dicoccoides
ATGGACATAAAAATTATAATGTCCGCAAGCAGGACATGATCGTTGTTCAAGGTTTTCAAGACCATAAACTCAATTCAGGCTTCATATTCCAAAATTGTATACCATCCTGGTGACACGTGGTGAGGTCCTTGTCGACATCCAGATCTACCTTAAAAGTGAAGGTTCGTCCATAATTGGAATTGGAAGTACAATAGCCCGTTCGAAAAATATCATATGTTTTTATATGCTAAAATCAAAGAGGATTTATAGAAAATTTCTTAAATAATAGTCCTCCAATTTTTCCATATACGTAGTTTTAATCAAAGAGAGATTGTATGTGTGTTAAGATAGAACCAATTCATAGTACCTTTATTTTGATCTTTTTTTTGTTTCAAAAAGATACTAAATACTAGTAACTTTATTTTGACATACCTAGTTTGAGTGCACCATGTGCATATATCAACAAAGTTGATGCCCGCGGAGAGTAAAATATCGTATTCTTCATTCGTAATAAAGAATAGAGAGCATTTTTGAAGCAAAACAAATAAGAGAGAGCAATTCGCAGAAATCGCAAATCCGAACTACTTCGGGATTGGCCCATTTAAGCTTTCTTCGTAGGAGCAGTTTTTTTTTAGGATTTTTTTCGAATTTCCAGGTTTTCTATTGATTTTGATCCCTTCTTTTGTGGCTTTTTCCCTGATTTTTATTTTACTTTTTAAAATAATTTCATGATTTATTAAAATCGCAAATTTTTAAATAACAAATATATTTTAAATTTGTGAATAATTTGAAAATCCACGTACATGTTTTCAATTATTTTTCAGATTTATAAATCCAGGAGTGTATTTTCAATTCGTCAAAAATTTAAAAGATCATTACCAAAAAATGTCACTTTTTCCCAAGTTTTGTTCAGAGTTTCATTGAACTTTCCCGTTTTTTAGAAAAAAATGTCAATATTTTCAAAATGTCTTCGTATTTTAAAAAATGTTCGGAAATTTTGAAAATGGTTTTTGATAAAACATGTTTGAAATTTCAAAAAATATTAGGAATTAAAAATATTGTTCACATTTTAAAATAATTTTTTGGAACTTCACAAATTGTTGGTATTTTCAAAAAATATTCGGCATTTCTAAATTGTTCAAAATTTTCAAGATGTTTCAAAAAAGTTTCCAATCTCAATCATGTAGTGTGTGCTTAAATATTTCCCGCTTCCCATCAATCACCAAACCACCAGTTCCAGTGGCATGTGTTCAATAGTGCGAGTTCGATTCCCTTCCAAGTGTTCTTCTTTTTCGTGATTTTTATGTTGCGCGTTACAAAACACTACTTGGTTCGCCCTGGCCTTGACCCGCAGCGACACCACTGCCGAGATGAGAGTTCGGCCATCTCAACAAAGATCTTATTGGTATGCATGGCCCAAAATATGTCAGGTCGTCTCTTCTACCATTCATATTTAGAGGGTACCCACTCCAGCATATGTAAAGCATGTGGTAATATTCTTCTCGAGGGAAAAGTATATGTCACACACAGTTTGTTTGTTGCCGTCTAAATCAAAAGGCGACGAAATGGTAAAACGATAAAGCTAAAACCTGTAGCCATTGCCATGCCATGCCAATGCTGCAATGTATGTCTTATAGGTATTGAGTTGCATGGCAATCGTACATAGCAAGCAAGAATTCGATTCCACTTACTTCTGATCACATTTGTTCCACTAGGTTTTTGAAGATATTATCAAGATATCCACCTACTCGCTCCGGGTTCATGTATAAATCGGCAATCATCAATGGGGATTATTCAGAGTTGGTTTACATTTTCGTTTACTCACCGGCGCAGGCTTTTGATCTAAAAACTAAAAACTATGCAGCTGGCCAGTTTTATTCCACAAATTAAGCTCATGAGGCTCAACCGTGTTAGCCGATTTCTGGCTAGCATCGTTGCCATGACGTACCGCTAGACGGTCAGAGAGCGAGTGTGGTGGGCAAGCAGCTGTCATGCACACAGCTGAGCACGTCACGGTAGTCCCTATCGATGGTGAAGGAGTCGTAGACATTGCCATCGCTGCTCTTCTTGTACTCGAACAGAAGCGACGAGTGGTTGAAGGCCGTGAGCTTGACGAAGCCATAGTCTTGATCCCTGAAGACGCTCCACCTGGGGATGGCCGTGGTGTAGCTGGAGAGGTGGCTGCCACCGCCGCCTGCCACGACGAAAATGGTGCCGTTCATGGTGCCCGAGTAGTGGCTCCGCTCGCCGGTGACGCACTGGCTCTGGTAGAGCGGGCATGTGCGCTCGTAGTTGTGGACGTGGCCGAAGAAGGCCATGTCGACGCGGTACCGCTGCCACAGCTTCTGCAGGCTCTCCCGGCCCTCAGGCTCCTCGAAGGAGCCCTCAGCGGCGTACCACGCGTTGGAGGAGTAGCCCAGCACCCGGTGCGCCGCGAAGATGAGCCATGGCTGGTGCTTCCGGTCCACCGTGGAGAGGCACTCCTCGATGAACTTGTGCTGCGGAGTCCCCTCCCGCCAGTCGTGCCCCGTGTCCACCACGCAGAACCGGAACATCCCATAGTCCACCTTGTACCTTCGACGGCAGCCATGTCAACCCCAATAGTTTCATAGGAGAGTATATGGAAACAAATAGATCGATGCCTGAACTGTATGTACATGCACAGACGAAAAACATGTGTGTACCAGAAGTTTGCTCTGTTTTCGGCTGGGTAGTAGTACATGGTCTCGGCCGGCACACCACACTCACCGCCGGAGTCCTTGACGTCGAAGAATCCACCAGTGTTGGGCCAGTCCCTCTCGTGGTTACCGCTGCACACAGAAGACAAAACGTAAGTTTTTACGTGACACTGCTCCATAGGCACAAGGTCATAACGTGATGTATGTACTATAACATACTCCCTCCGTAAGTATAGTGATCTAAACGCTTTTATATTTCTTTACAGAGGGAGTACCTCGCAACCATGTAGGGCTTCCTGGCGCTGATGGGGGCGACTTGTGCAGTGAACTGGTCCCACTGGGAGAGGTATCCGTTGGCGTACGGCATGTCGCCAATATGGAAGACGATGTCGTAGTTGTCCAAATCTTTGACCAGCGTGTCGGTCGTGTTCAGCGAACCTGGCTGGTAGTTGGCGAACTCATTCGATCCATCCCTCTCCGCCTGAAAATGAAAAAGCCAAACCATGTAGGACATATATGTTGGATTCCATTTAACAACATTTCAGTGTAGGGCAGTTCCTTTATTTCATGTCAAGTGAAATTGGCCATGCGTCACAAAGAGTGCTACCTTTCCCATGTCACCGAAGATGATGATGCGTTGCAGTGAGTTTTGTCCAGGGGTTGGTGGCGCCCGGAAAGTGTAGGACTTACCCCACACCATGGTACCGTCGGAGAGCTCGTGCCCGATCTTGTAAGTGTACCTGCATCGCAAACGAACTGGTCTTGAGTTTCCAAGGGTGGGAACTACTACATTTTCCCAATGAATCTGCCTACTCTTTGTTGGGCCATAGGTCCCTCATGAAGGCCGTGTGGATGAACCCAGGGTCTCTCCACCCAACCGTCCGCGCCGGCTCGCCTGGATGAAGACACACCATGAACCACACTCGTGAGCTTCTCTTGTTTCTGGACATCTTCACAAAGAAAAAAAAAGGTACGTACCACACATGCTGCCACGGTTGAAGGTCAGCGTGCCGGCGGGCGTGCGGGTGGGGTTCCTGACCCCGCCGCCAGGGGCGACCATGCCCCACTCTACCAGCGGGTAGGCCTCGTCAATGTCGTAGCCGCTGGTCCATGTGACCGTCATCTCGTCGTGGGTCTTCCCCTGCGCCAGCCGCGGGAACACCGGGGCCTTGGGGTTCTTGAACGCCACCGGCTTCGACACCGCCACCAGCTTCGGCTACAAAAGGTAGAAAAACACCACCATCACTTCACATAAAATGTTGGGAGCGTGACAGTGCAGTAGAACTAGTTCAACCGCAAAAAAAAAAAGTAGAACTTTAGTGGTTACGTTTTCGAAGCCGCCGGTGAAGAGGGCGAAGGAGAAGTCGGAGCGCTGGTTGATGATCTGGAACCGGATGGTGCCCTTGCCCCAGTAGCGATAGTTGGCCGAGTAGTTGGCGTACTGATACTGCACCCACACCCACACCCACACACACCAACAGATCACTTCAGCTCGATTATCGTGGCCGGCGACGTGCATCAATCCATATTAACTGGCAATTGCCATGCATGAATTTCAAGAGAAGATAATTAGTCAACCGACCTTGATAGGCGCTGTGCAGAGTCCCGGCTCGTCGGCGTTCCTCCGCGGGTTAGGGCACGACCCCGAGCTGCATAGGCACAAGAGATACATACCATGCATATTATTCCTCCATGCCAGAGGATCCTACAGGGATTATATAGAATACTAAGGGGAAAAACTTGTTAATTTTACATGAAATCGGCAGGGGAGAAGACGGCGATCCAGTCGTCGCTGGAAGGGTTCTCCCAGCCGTATTTCACGGTAACCCATACGGTGTCTTCGCCCTGTCAGATGCATCTGAGTTGCTTACATTTCTTTATATATAACACAGAATCAACAATGTAGCACTTTATTCGTACAACTTTGCTAAAGCACATGCAACATCACATGAGTCCGGCTCTGTTTCTCATCATCTTTGTACACTCAGAAGTTCACGATTTTCATTGTTCGTTCACCTTGTACTCTAAAGTTGCACCAAGTGAGCAACAATTAATTTGGATCGGAGGGAGTACAAGATATGATATATGCTGGCTATTTGTCTAGCAAATGAACTAGCAAGGGAGTATTAGTGAGCAACTGAGCAAGCTAATGAACATACCTGGTCGCCGAGCAACGCCGGCGTCGCCCGCACGTAGGCGGAGCCGTGCAGTTCCACGGTGGCCTTGTGGATGGCGATCTTGGACAGCGGCTGGACCCCCTCGGCCGGCGACGCGCTCACCATCGCCGCCGCTGCCGCCATGGCCAGCACCGCCGCCACGACGACATGCGCCATCATCCCCATGGCCCAACACCGTCACCTCCCGTATCTTGTACGCACTGGCAGGCAGCTGCTCCTCTAGCTGGTGAGAGTCCAGTGTTAGTGTATGCCGGCCGGACGGCCTATATGTACTAGTACGTACTGCCACCAAGTGGCAGGCCGCGTGAACCACGGGCTATGTTAAACATTGGTTACTACGGAGCACGACATATACGACTCGATCGGTAGCCGCGTGATTCGTGGAGCAAGTTATTATGGATCTCGGCATGTGCTCCTGCTTTCTTTGGGTACTCTTCGTTTTTTCAGTCAAGACACTCTCTCATGACTGACGCACACTCTCTCTATGTCTGAATTATTGCTTTTACGAACTTGGATTGGGTCAGACGATCAGTGGCGATCAATGGCGATCGGGGATCTGCACGTGCACAGGGCGCGCGGCATCCACCCGGATATCCGTGATTGATGATGCGAGTGATGCGATTTTATTAAGAACTACTGTGAGTGATGTTTGTGGATGAGTAGTACTAGCAAGTAACGTTTTGAGACCTTTTACGCCACATCAGCTCAATATAGACCGTTTATTTCTGTAGTTGAGCTAAGCCTGCATATTCTAAAAAAGCTTCAGGTCCCCTCCCCTCCCCTCCCTGGCCGCTCCCGCGAGCGCCGCCGGGGGGGAAACCCTAGCCCGCGGGGCGCGACCCCCTCCTCGTTTCTCCCTCCCCTCGCCGCCGCGGGCAAAGCCCGGCCAGATCGGGCGGCGGCGGGGCCTCTTCCTCCCCCGCGTGGCGCTGGATGGCGCGGGCCATCCTTGTTGGGCGGCGGCGCGGCGCTGGCCCAGGGCGCGGCGGCGCAGCGACGGCGGCCCGCGACGGGGGCGCGGCCTGCTGGCGGCGGCGTGGGTGGCTGGGACGGGCTGGGGGCGTGCCCTGATCCCGGCGGTGGCGGCGTGTGGGCGCGGCCCAGATCCGTCGCGGCTGCGGCTCAGGTGCTCTGGGCCCTTGTGGTGGCGGGGCCCCGGCTCGCCGCAGGCGGTGGCCTGCTCCGGTGGCTGCCCCTGCTGCAGCGCCCCCTGGTGGTGGTGGACCTGCCGGCCCCCGGCCGATCCGGCGATGGCAGGTGCCGCGGGTTGTGCTCGGCGGGGATGTGGGCTACCACGGCGTGGTGGTGGCTCATGGCAGTGGTCAGGATCGTCTCACGGCGGCGGCCGGACTTCTTCGACGTCGGCCCGTTGGTGAGCGGCCTGTGAAGAGCTTCGATCCCTCTTCTCGATGCCCGGGCGCAATCTTCGTCGGTGGGATGGCCCTCTCCCTGCTGCGACCCATCGCTAGTCCCGTGCTCAGGCTGCAGGACTGTGCTTGTCTCGCGCCCGGCAGCAGGACCTCCTCGTCTCGCGCCCGGCAGCAGGACCGAGCCCGTCTCGCGCCCGGCAGCAGGACCGAGCTCGTCTCGCGCCCGGAGTTGTAGGACGAATCGATGGACTTGTGTGCCCCGGGATCCGATCGTCTCTTCCGTTGGGGTAGCGGCGGGTGTCGGTTGTGGTGGTTCCTAGGTCTTGGATTCCAGGGCGGCGGTCCTGGTGGTGGTTGCGCGGTGCTCACGGGCAGAGCCCGTCGCTTGGTGCTGCCCGGTGGTCATGGCCGTGTGGGCGGCGTGGTTGTCGGGGTGCGGCGTTCGATGGCAGTGAGTATTGGCCGGGGTGAAAACCTGCTCTTTCTTCGTACAGACCGGCGGCGGCGTAGCTCGTTCCCTTCTTGAAGGCGTCGTCGCGGCTCTCATTGTCTGTCGTGTGGCTCCGGGGGAAACCTTGACCCTCGGATCAGGCGGTGGCGACGCTCCCGTGTCGTACCCTTCCTGAAGGCACCGTCTTGAAGCCCACGGTTCATCGTATGCGGCTGCATCTCTTCGTGGTGGCGTGTTCACTGGTGGAGTCCCGGGTGCTCGAGTAGTGCTAGGGGTCGTGTTGCTGCGCTCAGCGTCTATGTATCCCGCTTTGGGTGTGTGCGTGTGTTGTGGTGGTGTGCGTCTGTACCTGGATGTTGTTGGTCGTTGCTTTATTTATAAAGCGGGACGAAAGCCTTTTTCGGTATTTGTGTAGTTCGACGGTCCAGATGATACAATACTACTCTAGATTTTCGGTAGTATATTAACTAAACAAGGGCGTTTTGGGTAGTTCATATTTATCCATCTCGCAGGCACCTTCCCCTAAAAAACAAGTGGAGTGCGGACCTGAAATATCACGTAGTAATTCTTCATCCCGCGGTTGTTCATTTGCCGTCGCCATTGCCAGCCGGCACCATCATCGCTCGTCACCCCCGTCCAGCTCGCCACGTGCCAGCGCCCCCGTACTGGCCTAGCTAGCTATCGGCGGCCGCGAGATGCCCTGCCTTTCGTGTTACCCTCGAGCCTACAGAATTTGGAGCGGGTCGCCGACGGAGACGACGAAGGTGAGGGCGTCGCCGTGGCCGCATGCCCCCGTCCTGGCCTGGCCTGCCATGGTCCGTGGCTAGATTACCGGGTCTATGGTGTTCCCATCGAGCCTCTGGAATCTGGAGCAGAGTCGCTGACATGGAGAGGACGCCGTCGCTCCGGTGGCCGCATGGCCCCGACCTTGTCCAGTCGGTCCCATGAATGAACTTGCAGACACTAGAATACGAGGCCATATCATGGCAAGTACTCCACTCCGTCGAACTCTCCACCAGCTAGCTAATTACGTTGCTACCTGTTATGTTGAGTAGTATAATGTACCGTAAAAAGTCTCAAGGTTTTGGCCAACGAGCATCAAGTCTGCAGTTCTGCACCACAAGTGGAAGGATAGATATTATAGTCTCGATCTTATCCACAAACATCACATGTGACTCTAAGCATTTGAATGCGATCCAAACTGTTTGAGGGGAAGACAAGAGAATGCTATCCAGCATAGATCGATCGTTCCGGGTTATCAAAACGGTCAAATTGTGCTGTATCATGAGAGCTAGAAAGTTTGCAAACAGCACTTGAAATGGCAAACTTGGAGCTTGAAATCTCGGCCTCCGAGTTCTTCTTTTTGGAGACAAGTTGGTGTAAGTGATGCGAATGCGATTGAACGGAACTATCCCCTTCCCCTCGCGTCGCTCCCGCGAGAGACCGAGGGGACACACCCACCGCCGGCCTCTAGGCCTCCTCCTCCCCCTCCCTCCCCTCACCGCCGCCGCCGGGCAAAGCCCAATAGGTGCTGGCGGCGGGGGGGCCTCGTCTCTCCCTGGCGCGGCGGAGATCTGCGTGGGCCGGTGTCCCTGCGTGGAGGCGCGTAGCTCGACCGGGGCGGCGCGGCATCTGGGCGGCTCGGCGGCGCCCTGGGCTTCCTTGGTGGCGGGGTGGGCTCTGCTCGTGGTGTGGGAGGGCCGGCGGTGTTCTGTCGTGGCGGGGTGTGCCCGTTGTGGTGGTGAGGGGCGGCCAGATCTGATCTGGGATGGGGGTGTCTCCTCCGAACGCTGTTTTGCGGGCGGCACGGGCTGTGGCGGCGTGGGGCGGCCGCCTCCGGTGGCTACGGGCGCTGGTGGGGGTCCGTTGTGGTGGTTAGGCTGTCGCCGGCGGACTCGTCCTGGCCCCACCGGGGGGGTCAGCTAATGGTTGCGGCGGCCGACCGTGGTGGTGGTTGTGTGTGCCCGGCGTCTCTCGCGCTTCGAGCTCGCCGGGCGGCGCGGGTTGGGCAGTGGCCCGGCGTGGCTGCTGTCCGGGTCGTGGGTGGCTCCACGGTGTTACGCAATCTCAGGTCCGCTAACACCAATGTTCCGACCCACCTGCGTCACCAGACCCAACCGGAAAGCAACACCGACTTATGAGATGCCTTGGGCACTCTCCCCCCAAAAGACTAGCCTGTTAGGAGGGATACCCCCGCGCTTATAAGTCGTGTTATGTCTCCCCCCACAACCGATATGGGACTAAACCCAACAATCTCCCCCTCACACATCGGTCACCCATGGGCCCGCTAACACCAGTGTTTCCAACCCATCAACCATGACCGACCACCCGTGAGTTCACCGACTTATGAGATGCCTTGGGCACTCTCCCCCCAAAAGACTAGCCTGTTAGGAGGGGATACCCCCGCCCTTATAAGTCGTGTTATGTACGGCATAGGTTACATCATGTGTCTACCCTCGCTATATATGAGAGGCCTAGGATACAAATGTCCTACTAGGAGACGACTCCACAGCCTATGTAAACACAGTACTACTCAGAGTACAACTGTAACCTATCTTGTACACAATATTTGACACAATTCTAACACACGGCGGCTTGGCAGGTCGACTGCGGCAACGGCTGGCATGTTCCGGCGTCGGTTCGTCCATAGTAGTCTTGTGTCGGCCTTCGCTTCCTATCTTCATCGTCCGGCCGTTACTTCATCGAATGGATGTCCTTCTCCCAGTTGCGGTCCATCGCTCGTCTCGCAACCGGTGCAGCAGGACCGACCTCGTCTCATGCACAGTGTAGGAGGACCGAAGTCGTCTCGCGCACGGTGTAGTAGGACCGAGCTCGTCTCGCACATGGTGTCGCAGGACAGAGCTCGTCTCGCGCCCGGTGCTGCAGCACGGGTCGATGGAGGACAGTTTGGCCGGCCTTTTGGGTCTCGGCACTCGGGGCTGCCCATGGTGTGAAAGGCGGGACCTTTCCACTCATCTCTTTGGTTGGGGTAGCGGCGGATCCAGGGTGAGGTGGTGTCAAGGTCTTGGCCGTGGCTTGGTGCTGCCTGGTGGCCATGGCCATGTGGGCAGCGTGATAGCTGGGGTGTGGCGTTCGGTGGCGGTGAGTGTTGGCCGGGGTGAAAACCTGTTCTATCTTCGGACGGACCGGCGACGACGAAGCTCGTTCCCTTCTTGAAGGCGTCGTCGCGGCTCTCACTGCCCGTCGTGCTGCTCTAGGGGAAACTCTGATCCTCGGATCGGGCGGTGACGGCGCTCCGGTGTCGTTTTCTTTCTGAAGGCGCCGCCGTGGAGCCCACGGTTCGTCATATGCGGCTTCATTTCTTCGCGGTGGCGTGTTCCCGCTTGAGCCCCCGGTTGCTCTTGTAGTGCTAGGGGTGGTGTTGCTACGATCAGCGCCTATGTATCCTGCCTAGGGTGTGTGCGTGTGTTGTGGTGGCGTGCGTTCGTACCGGGTTGTTGTTGATCATTACTTTATATATGAAGTGGGGCGAAAGCCTTTTTGGTAAGTGATGCGATTTCACTAGTAAGTGAGTAGCTAGTAGTTGGTCAACGAGCATTACGTCTACATCACAAGGATTATTCCATCACAAGTGGACGGATGGAGGTTAGAGTCACATGCAGTTGGGCGCCAATAGGATGGCAGCATGGCATCGACCTGATCCAAGAGTTTCTTAAGGTCTGCTTGTCATGTGTAATGGTCGGGGGAGGAGAGGGTTGGATCCAGATTCCAAGGGTGGTGCACCAAGACGCGAGATAGGGTGCCCTTGTCGGGGCGTGGGAAACGACTCCCCTGATAATACGAGCTACACCCTTCACGGCGACCACTGACATGGGGGCAATTTTGTTAGTGTATGGCTACAATAAGGCCTTTGCACACGCCCCTCGTTAATCTTTGTTGTGATTGTGTTACTAATTACAACACCGCCTGCTAATCTTTGTTGTGACTTCGAGGCCAACCATTCATGTAAAACTGTTTTGAAGAAGCTAGATGAACCCGCCTAAGCAAGTTCCAACCGAAACCAAAGCTTCACTCACCAAAAGCAAGGGTGTCGCCGCGAGAGTGTTGAAGAAAAGAATTAATTGCATAATCTGAGCTTAATTACAGCATCGGAAACTGATCTAGTTCTGCTCATAACATCAAAAAACGGTAAATCTATTTGATTTGTTGTTCTTCTCGGTCCTCGCTTGCTGAGTCAGTTGCTTGACCATTTTCCAACCACGAAACTAGGCTTCCTGAGTTTTATTTGTTGATTATATACTCCCTCCATTCCTAAATATAAGTCTTTTTAGACATTTCAAATAGACAACAACATATGGATGTATGTAGACTTATTTTAGAGTGTAGATTCACTCATTTTGCTTCGTATATAGTCACTTGTTGAAATCTTTAGAAAGACTTGTATTTGGGAACGGAGGGAGTATATGATAAAACTAAATCTGTTGGGCAACGGCTGCACCTTAAAAGATGATCTTCAAAAGCATGATCACGGCGAAGAGAGTACATACCTCACTGATAATAGTAGCCCAGAGTCTCACATTGAAAGTACTTGGCGATACCAATGTTCACCCCGGCCGTGTCAACGGATATGCCTGTAACCTTCAGCATTGACGACGCCTCTGACTTATGCTGGCGTTTAGCGTCGAGATTCTGAGAGCTTGTAAACCCCTGTGTAATTACCATCATACCTCAAGATCGCCGGATCGCCCCGCCGAGGTGAATTCTGAAGATACACCGTGTGACAATCGTATAGAGTGAAGGTCACCTTCTAAGTTTTGCACGTTTGGTTGTCAATACTGTAAATCGTCGTAAATTAATGTGAATGTTGAGGGTTCAGAGTAGCACAACAAATGCATGCATTACTAACACAGTAACACAAGGGATTGTTGTATGTAACATTCCAATTTGTATATTACTGTGAAATGCTGAGAGTTTAGAGTAGCACAACAAATGCATTACTGCCATAGTAACACGACCGATTGTTGTATGTATTTCTTTTCATCTTTTTGCATGACAGAATTTGCGATAGCGCGGACTTGGAGTCATGACGTAAACGGCATCTCGCGCTGCTGGATGGTAATGTTGATGACAATACAAATGTGTAGTGGGGTGAGATGAGATTACGGCCAGATTGGAGTGTCTGAGAACTGATACCTAGCTAATAAGTTATCAGACTCTTTGGATTTTAGTAGCCAATGCTGGTAACATAAACCGTTGCGTGACCAGGAATGGTAACATAAACGGTTCCGCTTGTATTCAGGAATGGCTAAATTCAAATTCAGGAATGGCTAAATTCAAATGACCATGTCCATCCCTCTTCTTCGTTCTATCACCCAGGAAGGTACGAAGAAGGATAACCAGATGCGTCCATTCTGCAGTCAATATTGATCGAACCGTGGACGCCCGCAGTAGTGTATGCAATGCTCTACCATTCATCCATTACTCAGGAAGCAGTACAATCTTACAAACCGATTGGAATGTTACATAATTACAAGAACTGCACACCAGGTGCATTGCCGAATTCACACAAAGACGATGCACCCTGTTCCTCCAGTTACACGCTAAGAAACTCTTTCGTAAAGGGAATGAACCCGAACATAGCTCCCGGTTCTTTCTACAAACTTGTGGATACCATAACCCCAACCTAACAGGAAACCATGCGTGATGCGAAACGAAACCAAACGTTTCCGTGATGTTTACTACTGGATGTTCCTTGCCCGCATCAATGCTTCTATTTTCTCGACATCTTCGGGCGCATCCACGCCATGGGCATCATGGTCCACCTTGATAACCTGCAATCGTCAAGGGAGGAAAAGAACACTCAGTTCAGCAGTACAAGGCATACGCTGCAATTTTTACGAACAGACACGACATATAAAGCTGCATATGGCACGGAACACGTAATGAAACAATACTAAATATCAGCATACAACTACTTGTTAACTTTCCCTTGAGCAATACATTACAAGCTGACACCACTGTACAGAGTACTGACAATGGGCAGTTGCCGCATTCTTTCTAAGTGGTAGCTGTAGTTCAATGCATGCCTTTGCTGCTGCATTCAAATCAAAAACTTCAATTTTCCAGCCGGAAGATAGCCAATCGAAGAAGGCCATTGCAAAGGCGATGGGGACTGAAGCCAGAAGTGGGAAAGGCGTAATGGAGACAAGGGTGGTTACTAGGAGAGCTCGTTGGTCACGCAACCATGGCCACTTCATCACCTACGACCGTCGCGCGGGGAAGGTGACAGCTACTACAGGGGCGGGACCTGAGAAGAAAACCTGGTGATCAACATGACCGGCGCTCGCAAAGCAGTGCAGATGTGTTCTCTTGCAGTCGGACTCTTCCTGTCCGTGCTGCTGGTGACCTCCCGGCAGCTGATCAACCACATGAAACAGGTCTGTAAGGCACACGGGAGCCTGGACAACAACCAACTGGAAGCAGAAAACGGGCGCTAATTCATCCTCGAGTTCTCGGAGGATGGAGACCGGCAGCATGTTATCAAGGACAGGCCATGGCAGTACAATTAAGGGGGGCGCCTTCCTGGTTGTCGGCCTGGGGACCGGGGCTGATCCCGCATCGGCTGTCTTTTCTCATGTGCCCGATGTGGGTTCAATTGCGGGGAATCCCTTCCTACCTCCTCACTAAGGAGCTGGCCTTCAGACTGGGTGAGCAGGTTGGCTCGACGGTGATGATCGACCCACACGCAAGAGGGAACATCTTCGACAAGTTTCTCAGAGTGAGAGTGCAGCTACCGTTGTACTCTACCCTGCAGAAAGAGATCACGCTTGCCGATGAGATCACAGAGGAAAAGCTTTTGGTAAATTTACGTTCTGAAAGATTGCCTAATTTCTGCTTGTTCTGCAGATACATAGGCCATATGAGAGCCAGGTGCGATCTCCCTAATGAAGAAAAGAACTGAGGTACTCCATGGAGCTCAGCGTGCATCCTGTACACTTAGACGACCCACGGGCCTGGTCCTTGCAGAAAAGGTGGGGCAGGGACGACCCTTCAGATGCCAACCTTGCCGTGGCATGCCCCCAAGCCAGGCAGCCTAGGCCAAAAGAGCTTGTCGACCTCGCGGCATATCGACCGCTGTGGTGCTGAAGGCGGTCGAGCAGGTGCATGAAAACGTTGCCCGCCTTTCGGTGGGTAACAGGATGGAGACAGACACCAACCCAACGTGTCACGATGCCAACTTCATGGTGGCTGCGAGTACGGCTACCATTGCTGCTGTCTCCCTGAATGGGGAGAATCAGGAGATCAACATAGCAGATGCCAAGGGCTCGGCCTCAACTGCAACCCCGACTGATGCCTCTTCCAACCCGAAGGTCGACCACGACATTGCTGCTGTGGACCTGAACACGGTGTCTGGAAGAGAGTAGAACAGAAGGAAACAACTCACTTCCTGCCTGAAGAGGAGGGGAGTAACAACCAGAAGAATGATGATCTGGCGTCCAAGTGGGAAGCGATACAGGCAATGCTGGCAGCACCCCTGACGGGGTCTACACTTGAGCCACAAACTGCTGGGAACACCGGTGGTAATGCAAATTGCAAGGAGAAAATCGTCACTGCTTCCGTGACTACTTCATAGGTGGGTGGAAACAAGGAAGTTGATGGGAACCTTGTGAAGAGCGCTGGGAGCAGTGAGGCGATGCGGTAGGATGCCTCAGGTCAGGATGGCAGAAACACTCAGAACTGTCACTTGCATGCTGTGGGGGAGGGACAGACTAGCAAGAACAACACTGACACGAAACAAGTTAACCTAAAGAAGAAAATCACCAAGAGGAAGGAGGTTGCTACTTCAGTCCTCGGCAAGCATCCGGATAGGTATAAGAATCAAATGGATGTAGAATCTGAGAGTGTGAGTCTTGATGTAATAGTGACTTAGTGAGTAGCAAAAAGGGTAGTGGAAGAAAAGGGAAAGAATGGTGGAAAGGAAGCTGCCGGAGAACTGACGGGCGCGAAGGACAGCACCCGTCAGGAGCCATGTATCTCTTCGCCTGGAACTGTCGAGGACTGGGACGGCCTCAGGCAGTTCAGGAGTTGATCCCCCTATGGGGATGCAAGTTCCCCGGGATGCAAGTTTGAATGTCAGTTCGATAAACTTTGGTGAGCACCATATAGATATTAGAATTGAGGAGGCTGATGGTCAAAGATGGATGTGTACTTTCATCTATGGGGAGCCTAGAGATATGGAAGCTGTTAAGGAGGATAAAGCAAAGTGTATCAGAAGTTCAGAACCATGGCTTATGATTGGCAATTTTAATAAGGCAATGTGGCAATTTGAGCACCTTTCGGCCACTAAAGAAAATGAAAAGCAAATAGAGAACTTTAGGGATACTCTCTCTGTTTGCAACCTCCATGATTTGGGCTATTCTAGAGTGCCATGGACGTATAATAATAAGCAGGGAGGTATCAGAAATGTGAGAGTCAGATAAGATTAGATCGTGCAGTGGCTTGCCCTTCTTAGTCAGGTCTTTTCTCTGATGCCGTGGTGCAGCACCTTGTGTCATCGAGGTCAGACCATTACTCTCTCCTGGTTAGCCTTGAAAAACTGAAGCAGACAACAATTTTCCACCAGCATTGTGCTTTCTACTCCCTCCGTCCCAAAATAAGTGTCTTGAGCTTAGTACAAATTTGTACTAGAGCTAGTACAAAGTTGAGACATTTATTTTGGGACGGAGGGAGTATGAATTAATGTGAGGGAGGGAAAGCACCCTAGCTGATGAAATAAAAGATGCATGGGGAGGGATGTTGTGGCATCGGATCTTGCAGCGATCAACTTCAGGCAACGATGAATTGTTTGAAGAGTTGGGTAAGGAGAAGTTTGGGGCTGTAAATAAGGAGATTGAAAAACTTCGAAAAGAGCTAGAAGGTTTGCTTGCTGACAGGCTAGTAGCAAAGGGAGCACCAGTGTATGTCTAAACGGCTGGACGAGCTGCTGCTCCGGGAAGAAATGGTGTGGCGGCAACATTTAAGAGTGGCTTGGTTAAGCATGGTGACCAAAACACTAAGTTCTTCCATCAGAAGGCTGCATGGAGAGGAAAAAAAATAGAATAAGAAGTCTGAAGAAGCAAGACGGTGTATTAGAGGTGGATTATTTCAGCATGCTGTTTACCAAAAAAGGTATGATTGTTCCAGAGTAAATCGCTGATCTTATGGACCAGAAGGTCGATGAGGACACAAACAGTGTTTTGATTTGCGAGTTGGCCTTTGAAGGCACCTGGGGCTGATGGCTTTCCAGTACGTTAAATCGGGAGATGCTGAAAGAGGAAGTTCTTGCAGAAGTGAATAAGTTCCTCCAGGACGGTGAATTGCCAAAAGAGATAAATGAGACAATCATTGTGCGTGTTCCTAACGTAAAACAAGCTGAGGAACTAAAGAACTACCAGCCTACAGTATTTCATTGTGCGATGCTGTTTAGTATAAAGTTATGGTCAAATGCCTAATAAATAGGCTGACACCCTTGCTGGACGGGCTCATTTTGCTCACACTTTGGAGATATTGGCATCTCAGGAACGATGTCATCCACACAAAGGGAGACGCTACTATCCAATAATCAGTTCAGTTCCTCGTAAGGTATGTTGAGCTGCTCAACTCTGACCCAGATGTCACTGAGTCAATTTGCTTGGATGAGGCAAAAGGGAAGAAGGGAGGATATGCACGGAATTCTGGATGCGCGGGCGCAGCAACTATAGCCTGGGAACATCCTGCTGAGGGATGGTTGAAGATAAATGTGGATGGATCCTTTATTCCTGAAACTAAAGCAGCTAGTGTGGATGCTGTGCTTCACGATCATTTGGGAAATGCCCTGGCTGTTATGGCGAATGCGCTCAACACTTCTGTTGATGCAGAAGAAGCTGAGGCTCATGCTTGCTTGGAAGGAATCCATTTGGGAGCAAGCCAACTTTGACAGGCCTATAATTAGTGAGAGTGACTGCAGTTCAGTCATTGCTGCCTTGAGGGGGAGTGGCTGTAACATGTCGAACCGGGACCAATGGCCCACGTGGCCCGGCCGGCCCCCGGGGCTCACGAACCGGGTCCAATGTCCCCATTGGTCCCGGTTCTGGATTGAACCGGGACTAATGGGCTGACCTGGCCTGGACCATTGCCCCCTTTTCTACTAGTGCCCCCC
>NC_041381.1:666724963-666746155 GCF_002162155.2 Triticum dicoccoides
CCCCCCAAACATCCTGTCTAGCTCTGCCACTAGCTGGCAAAACAAAAAAAGGGCAACAACTTACTTTTCTCGCACAGGAGTGACTCGATCGACGACCAAAGAAAGGTAATATAGTACAAAAAGTTCAGCACATCTCATGAAGGATTGTCTGCCACGAGCCAATTTATTCCGCCTATCAGCATGCGCTGCCAGTACCAGAAACCATGCGTGCAAAGCACTTGTCCGTCTATCTGCTGTGGATAGCTCGGTTGAAGTTGGATTTATGTTATGAACTGTCTGTCCAACTGAACTTTGAAGTGGCCAAGTGGACATCATACTCAAATCAATTGACTGACGTGACTTATATACTGAGAGAGAGAGAGAGAGATTAAACGAATAAAATTGTGACTCTGTTTTCTCAAAACGAATAAAATTTAGTTTTCATCCGCATTTTGCCACCCCTTTTGGTAAGTTTCAGTTTTTTTTGGACTGGTGCACAAGTTTCGGTTCTGTGGGATTGTCTACTATCATAGTCGGTGTCCACATTCTACTCCCTCCATCCCATAAAAACTCTTATTTTATGAGACAGATGGAGTAGTATTTAGATAAACAAGTTTTCTTTCCGTGGTCAACTTGAGCATTTTAATATATACCGAGGATGCATTTTACTCAATCTGATGACAAGTTATTGCGCGCAAACTTGAGCACGTAACCCTTACACATTGACCGTTTAATTTTGACCACACGACGTGCTTGGTCATACCTTGAACAAACTGCTGCTGCCTTTATCTACTTTATTTACGGCCTTTTTCAAAGAACATATGGACTAATCCTGAAACTTTCTGTAAGACCTACACCATCGAAAAACAGTCCTACTTTCCTTTTTGCCGACGCAGCACCAGGATTGCCAGCAAAAGAAGAAAACGATGTGGCATTATTTTATCCACACATGGACAAGACGATCGACGACCAAACAAAGCAATACTACAAGATTGTCAGTATGTTAGACAATTAATTCCGCTTATCAACGTGCGCTAGCGCCACCGCCACCAGAAACTGTATGTTGTGTACAAAGCAATCGTACGAGCTTGTGTGCTGATATCCTTGTGGCCATTCAATGTGAGTGAGTAGGGATTGCCATGCAACGGATGCACTACAACTATAAGTGAATGAAAGCTCAAAAGAAAGCTAAGTGGGGTGTGCGTCCAACTCGCTTGCTCGCGAAGACCTAGGGCATTTTGAGAAAGCCCATCATTGAAATACACAAGGCAAGTTCTATAATGAAGAATTTCCACTAGTAATATAGGAAAATGGATAGTAACATTGTCCATTCTCTCTTTTTTCTCTTTTTTTCTCTTTTTTTGGGCTCTTTGGCCTCTTTTTATTTTTATTTTTTATGGAGCTCTTTGGCCTCTTTTTATTTATTTAAGTCCGGATTATCATCCCAACTTGTGAGGGGATCGTAGTCTCCATCATCCTTTCCTCACATGGGACAATGCTTTAATAATGATGATCATCACACTTTTATTTGCTTACAACTCGAATTACGACTTGATAGTACAACAAAGATATGACTCTATATGAATGCCTTCAGCGGTGTACGGGGATGTGCGATGATCTAGAGTGACGTGTATAAAAAAATATGAACGGTGGCCAAGCCACAAATACTATATCAACTATATGATCACACAAAGCAATATGACAATGATGATATATGTCACAATAAAAGAAACGGTGAAACTTGCATGGCAATATATCTCGGAATGGCTATAGAAATGCCATAATAGGTAGGTATGGTGGATGTTTTGAGGAAGGGTAAATGGTGGGTTTAATGCATCGACGAAAGTTGCATGGTACTAGAGAAGCTAGCAATGGTGAAAGGGTGAGAGTGTGAATAATCTATGGACTCAACATTAATCATAAAGAACTCACATACTTATTGCAAAACTTTATTAGCCATCGAAGCAAAGTACTAATACGCATGCTACTACGGGAGAGATTGATAGGAGTTAACCATCGCACGCTCCCGACCTCGACGTAAAGGAAGACAATCAACGATAAATTATGCTCTAATTAACTTAATCACATAATGAGAGACCATACGTGCATGCTACGGGAATCACAAAACTTAGCGCAAATATTCTTACTAAACCACAATTACTCACTAGCATGACTCTAATATCACCATCCTTATATCTCAAAACATCGTGAGAAATCAAACTTCTCATATATTCAATTTTTGGCATGCATGCATGCTTAATTTTATTTGTGAACGTGCATGTATTTTATTCAACTGGTTGTGTCTTCTTTTACTTGTTCATCAATTGAAGAATCTTCCATGGAGATGGTGATCTCCTGATGCGCCTATCAGCCATGGGCTACAGACTGAATTATCAACAAGATTATTGTGATAGCTGGCGTTGCTGTGCTCTACAAAAAAAAAAGGGCAACCTGGTTCATGTAGCTCCCGCTTGCGCAGGGTCCAGGGAAGGGTCCGACCACTTTGGGTCTATAGTACGCAACCTTTCCCTACATTTCTGTAAGAGGCTGTTTCCAGGACTTGAACCCATGACCTCATGGTCACAAGGCAGCAGCTTTACCACTGCGCCAAGGCTCCCCTTCATCAAAAGAACAGTGTTGCTGTGCTCTACGACTATGCAATAATGATCTCAAAAGAACAATAACTATACCACGTAGTTTTGAACCTTGGCATTTTATGTTTTGGTTATAAGTTTCTTATTGGTATTTGCTAAATAATCCAATTAATCTTTCCTTATAGGTTGCGCTGTCAGAGTATGTTTTCACTATAGGAAATTTACTTGAACGTCTCCATGATGCCATAAATCTATGTAGAGTTGTTCAGCTCCCACATTATCCTGATGCTTATTGCTATTACTGTGACATTATGCATTATTTTAGAAAGTGATTTCTCCATCAGGTACACATAAAGAAATTGCAAAACTGCACCATGGCTATCCAGTATATCAAGCAAGCTCGGGTTCACATATCTGATGCAGATGGAGTCACAATTTAAGCAGAAGATATTCTTAATGGTGACAAGGAACTACTTTTTCTGTCGCTATGGATTATGCTTATTCATATGCAGGTTAATCTGAAAATGTCAATCAGTCTCCCATTACTCCTATCAAAGTTTTATACTGTTTATTATATTTCACCTTTCGTTTGTATTGAAAATCAGAAGTAACGGGGTTTGATGTTCAGTTTAGTTTTCCTCTTGACACTGTTATTATATTACAATGGGGATATTACTTCTCAGCAATATGTTACTGTTACTTGCCTAAATCAGAAGGGTTGCGGTATCAAATTTCTTTTCAATAAGTTTACGTGCATGTGTTATCCAACAAGATTATGTCAAGATTTTGAGGCTGCAGTAAACTTGCTCAAGGATCCTTTGTTCCTGAAACTAAAGCAGCTAGTGTGGACGCTGTGCTTCGCGATCATTTGGGAAATGCCCTGGCTGTTATGGCGAATGCGCTCAACACTTCTGTTGATGCAGAAGAAGCTGAGGCTCGTGCTTGCTTGGAAGGAATCCGTTTGGGAGCAAGCCAACTTTGACAGGCCTATAATTAGTGAGAGTGACTGCAGTTCAGTCATTGCTGCCTTGAGGAGGGCGAGTGGCTCTAGCATGTCTCATTTAGGTGTCATTTATAGTGATGTTCTCCCAGAAGCTTTGAAATTGCCGGACTGTAGGTTTGTTCACATCAAAATAGATCAAAACCGTGTTGCTCATGAGATTGCTACTTATTTTTGTCAAGCTGGCAATTGAGCTGAGCGAGACTCACAAGTACCACCTCAGATTGCTCATGCAATAGCTATAGATTGCAAATCCTCAAGTTTGGATCATTAATAAGATCTCTTTTGACCTCAGAAAAAACATAGCTTAATTTTTTTTTCCAGGAACTAGTTGCCCGGGAGCAACAGATGATAGAAACTTCTTGTCTGTACAAATACTGAACAGCGAGAAGCCAAATTACCTTCATCTTGTAGCCGTTCTCAAGAACTTTAAGTTGTTCCAGGTCCTCTTCTAGTTGCAATGGGGTTGGTGCAAGCTGTGGATAGATCTTCAGAAACTTCGAATCAAAGCCCTACATAAGAAATGTCAAAGCATTAATTGTGGGGGAGCTTAAGCACAAAGTTACTCCCTCCATCCCATAATGTAAGACGTTTTTTGACACTACATTTTTGCTAGTGTCAAAAAACGTCTTACATTATGGGACGGAGGGAGTAATATTTACAACAAAATAAAGAGGCACACAGGGCAGTCAGTTATCAGAAGGGTTGGTCATGTACCGAAATCCCAAGATGAAGAAGATATGGGAAGTGAGGATTGACTTTCCCTGATCTGCAATGTTCAAAATTCCAAAACTGTAAGTGCAAATGAGGTCACCTGAAGAGTTAAAACAAATTTAATATCTTACTTGTTAAATGGGATCAGCCCTCTTGAGAAGTATATTGCATAACCCTGGTTGTCTACTACACACTTCACTCGGTTTGTGTCAAATGCATCTTCAGGTTTTAGTGCCGTGGCAGCTGTGCTGAAGACTGCATCAGGAGCTCGCTGAAGATAAAATTGAGCACATCATAAATGCAATGAAAAGAGATCAGTTAAGAAGAAAGAGATGTCAAACAAATGGAATGAATAGAAATAGAAGGTGAAAGGCAAAGCGGAATCTCCAGTAAAATTAGTACAGCAAAGATTCAAAATGCACATCATCACAATTCACTCAGAAGACTTCATCTCAGTTACTTCAGGAAAAACATTTTGCTTATCAGAAGAGTAAGAAATAACAAAACTAGAGTTCATAAGTACCTGCAGTGCCATAACCACACCGTCTATTATCTCTGGTTCTATAAGAGGCTCATCCCCTTGAATATTGACAACAATGTCGTAATGTTTCCTGAGCTTTTGAAGTGCCTCACAGCAGCGCTCAGATCCTGCATTTTGAACCACATGCCAACAAGCAAATAAGGAGATTACCAAGCAGTCATGAAAAGATACCTGAATTACAAAATCATCCAAGGTTACCATTTTGGCATGATACTGATGTCATTATAACATCAGCTCCAAATCCTCTACAGCACTCGGCAATTTTCTCATCATCCGTTGCCACAACTGAGGACAAAAAGGAAAGAAATACCGACAGTCTTAACATTAGAAGCATGTTGCTGCAGATTTAGAAGCCTCTCTGAACACATCAGAGAAAACAGAGTATGGCAACATAACAAGTGTTCAAGACGATCAAAGAAAGAAATTAACTTAAAACCAAGGCTTGCATATTACAGAAATGTTTTGCACCAAACATGGTAAAAATAAACAAATAAGTAGAAATCTGCTTACCAACATGGTCTAACGAAGAAGCTAGCATAACTCTTTCCCAGGTTCTCTGAAAAGATCCAAGAAGCCAATGGTGAGTTTGAGGATGATCTAGTCAAGACTGTCGGATACACGTAAGGTGATTTATTAGCTATGCTGATTGCTCAGCTAACCGAGCATCAAATCCTGGCACTAACTAATAGGGCACTATATCCATCATTTCATTATGAATATAAAAGCTAACTTGGAGTCCCATTCTCCCAACTCAAAGTCACATTTATCAGCTACAAATATAACTCAATGCTTGAGCAAATGTTGGTACTAGATTCACCACCGTGTAAAGCAAAGTGCAGTACAAAAGTTCAGTAGAACCACGGGACCGGGGCTCCACGTCTCTTTACCGTTAGATGGCACCTCGAGATCTGCACCGTGCAGTGTCATTTGACCAAGGACCGCTAATCAACTACAGTAATTTCTTAATCTATGGTGTAGTTTCTCTCTCAGGCCCAGTACAACTATTGTGGCAGAAGGCTGTTAGCCGAAGCATTGTGCAGAACAACAATTTAAAATATCTGTCCCATGCGTTAAGCCATTCTAGCTAAACACAGCCTGCAAATCACACGTATTGGCACACAGCTCCAGGCCGTTGTTTCTGAAACCGATGGCATCTAAAGGTGGAGCCGGGGCACCATGGTTCTATAAAAATTTGCGCACTCAATAAATTATCTGAACAAGCCAGAAAGGATTCTTCAGGGAACACATACGTCTGCAGCAGAATAAGCAACCACGGCTTCATCCTTTCGGTTGGTAATATATTAACTTAACAGCAACACAAGCATCCATATCTGACGATCTCACACGAGTAAGCAAGATGTGCAGCACAGTGTCCAGAAATCCTACTAAAATTCCACCAACAGCTTGCAGCTACTCTCTGAGTTACATTCTGAACAGGATGAGAACCCAACGAGAAATCCTAACCCAAATCCACGCGAAAGAACTAGCATTGCCGAGGATGTGAAAGAAGATAGAGACGAGACGGACCTGTATCATGGGCTTGCCGAGGATGAGGGCGAGCGGCTTGCCCTCGAAGCGGGAGGAGGCGTAGCGCGCGGGGATGATGCCCACCGCCAGGCTGCGGAACCCGCGGGGCCGGCGGTACAGGTAGGCGGCCGCGGCGGCCGCCGCCGCCGCGCCGAGCGCCAGCCCGTGGAAGATCCACGCGCGGCCCCCGGACCCCGAGGTCTCCGGCGGCGGCGGGCAGATCGGCATCGCGCCGGCGGTGGCGGTGGGGTGGATCCGGCGCGGCGAAGCGATCCTGAGCTTCGAGTGGGAGTGTGATGCGAGCGGCCGAGCAACAACGTGGGCGTTGCTGTGTCGGTACAGCCCAGCCCAGCTAGCGCATCGTCGTCGGTTCAGGGATGAGGATTTCGTTGGCCCGGCCCACAAAAGTTTCCTCTGCTTCCTTGCCGTGGGTTTTCCTTGTGTGTGGTGAATCATCATCAAAACAAAACAAAAAAAGATTGCCTAAAAAATCTCAGATCAACTTTTTTTTTCCTAAAAAATCTCATAGCTATTGATGAAACCAAAAGTACAAAGATTCCTGAATATTATTAAATAAAATACATCAAGGTCTCCAAGGGGTTGATTGTCTTCTTCGCCCCGAGCGGGTTGATGACGTGTCAGGGTTGTTGCCTCGAGCCAGCCAGTCATTGTTGACCGTGAACGAAAAATCATCAAGTCTACGATCATGTCGGACCATGCCATTGCCGCCGAAAGGTTGTGAAGGTTGGTTGGGAGAAACCATGCCCAGGATCATACAAAGTGAACAATGACGCATCTTTCTTTAATGATGGTTCTGGAACTATTGTTGTGATCGTGCGGAACTGTCGAGGAGAAGAGGTGGCTGGAGTGGCAGAGCCCTTCGTGTATGCAAATAATGCAGTTTTGGTAGAAGCTCTGGCTATACGACGAGGTTTACAGCTCGATCATGCATCAGATTGCTTGCTGAGGTGAATGTTGAATCCGATTGTCTAGAAGTTATCACAGCCTGCAACGGAGAGATTTATGTCTTGGCACCTTACTCTGTGATTCTGGCGGGCTGCTCACTAGATTAACACGCATGCCCAACATTGTAGTACATGCGCACTAGCTAGCAATAACAACGTGTTAGGTGCACGCAAATATGCATATGAGAGCCGTGGGTGCCGTTCGCGGGGCCGCGTCTCCATGGCGGAGTCAAACAAGTGCCGTCAACGATCTCTGAACAAAAGAAAAGAGGCGCCCTTGATTCTTCGTGGAAATCATGCGTTCGTGTGACACTTCGTACACGGCCGGAGCTGACCTGTTGTATGTATCACGCTGCAGAAGATCATGATTCACGTGTAAAACCATCGTGCTTTTCTATCAGAAGAAACAATAATGTCCTGGACGAGGCAGCTTGGCTCACCCTAATTAATCAACAGCGCTCGTGCCGGTGTGCCTTTGGCCGCGTTCGGCTCCTCTCCGCTCCCTCCACTCCGCTCCGGAGCGGACCAGGTGCTAGCTCATTTTCGCGGAGCTGCAAAAACCGAGCTCCACGACTCCACGGAGTCGGAGCGGTGAGGAGGGATCCCGAACAGAGCCTTTGTGTATGCACAATCTACTTCGAACGCCGTGTCACTCGCTCGCCAGAGCGGAGAGCAGGCAGGCAGGCGTCGCCGTCGTGTCGTACGTCCAAGCCAAGCCAAACCTATCCACAGACCAGCCAGCCAAGCCAGCAATCGTGGACAGGAGTATACATCCATGGCCGTGCGCCGCTCCATTCCGTTGCACCAGCCAGCCGCCGTGGCGTCCCATTCGAGCCGCTCCCGTCACTCACCGCCGGCCGGACTCGGTGACCACCAGAAATCTTACGAGAAGTCCAGAAGAGAGAAGCTCAGCATTTTTGTGGCGGTGCGGCGGGCGTACGTGATCGACGTGCATTCCAATTTAAGAATAAATTAGACGAGTGAAAAAGATCTGCATGTGTCGATGGAGTACACACTACACGGTCTCTTAATCCACGGCGGGACGCAAGTTGGGGTTGGATAAGCGGCAAGGCGGCTCTGGCTTGCCAACTGGGGATTACTTTAACCCTTCCGAGCCAACTTGGTCGGCTGGATCGATCAAATGGACAAACTTCTATTTGCACTCGAAAACTTTAGCCAAGGTTACCATGAAAACGAGACCGAGACCGACTGACTCATCATTTTAGAAGGGACTTATGCGAACGACTGATTTGTTCTTTTGTAGAGTCAAATTCTTGATTGACAATGGGATGTCAACAAGATTTTGAGAGGACGCGTGGTTAGCAGAGACGCCCTTGGCCGTCCAATATCCTATACTCTATAATACTATGCAACGTAAGGAGGATTACGTAGGCACAGTCCTTCAAACTATTCCCTTGAACATCCAGTTTAGACGTGCGTTAGTTGGTGAGAGATGGACTGCCTGGATGCACTTGGTTCGGAGATTGATAGAAGTTCAACTCTCCGACCAGCCGGATTCGATACAATGAAAGTTAACTAAGAATGGGATGTTTACGGTGAAATCATTCTATATGGGTTTGATTGATTCTGGCCCACTCTCAAGGTCGTTGCACATTTGGAAGGTTAAGGTTCCCTTGCGAGTTAAATTTTTTATGTGGTTTGTCCACGAGCAAGTGATACTCACAAATGACAACTTAATTAAAAGGCGTTGGGTAGAAAGTTCGAGGTGCTGTTTTTGTGATCATGAGGAAACAATACAACACTTATTTCTTGAATGTCCACTTGCCAAGTTACTTTGAAGAATGATTCATATAGCTTTCAACATTAATCCTCCAGTCGATATTGCGTCATTGTTTGGGACGTGGCTAGCTAGGGTTGAACAGATTACTGCGGCTCGTATTTGGATTGGAATATATATGTTATTATGGGCTATATGGAACTGCAGGAATTATAGCACTGCGTACGAGATAAAATGATGCATGCAGGTGCTAAAGGCTGGCGCTGCCTTCCAATCAAGTGTCTTGCCTTGTTACGCATGCATGCAAACACTAATTGCTACAGCCAGCCTTATTATATGAGATCTTTTTTACAAAGGCTATAAATGACATGGCATGGGTATAGAGCCCGCAATCGGCTCTTCTACTAACTATGCTCTAACGCAGTTTCGGCAGAAGTTCTGGCTATACGCCGAGGTTTGCAGCTCGTGCATCAAATTGGTTGCTCAAAGGTGATTGTTGAATCCGTGCCTAGAAGTTATCACAGCATGCAACAGAGAGATTGATATCTTGGCACCTCAGTCTGTGATTCTGACGACTATTTCCAGTATGCTTATGATGTTTCTTCAATCCATTTTTAGCATTGCCCACGGAAAGCTAATGCCTTGGCACATTTTTTTAGATCGCCTTGGCACATTTTTTGGCTAGACATGTTTTTAATTCAAACTTGATGTACATGTGGGACCATGACCCCCCCCCCCTAGCTTTCTTCTTTTGCGTGCTTTAAAGGATGTAAAGGCATCTCCAATGTCGACCCTCAAACCGCCCCATCCATTCGGACTCAATTATTCGGACCGTGAAAACCATCCAACGCTGTCCCGTATCGGTCTGCGGCGTTGTCTGAACCATAATTACCTGCAAACCGGAACCAAACGTGTATGGGGCGGTGGGATTTGTGCGAGTCCGGACACGAGAAACGTCGGCCTCTAACCCCCCCCTCCCCCTAGACCACCCCCAAAGGAAGGCGGGGCTCGCACTTTTTAGCGACCCACATTGTTTCTGCGCCTTCTTTCATCTCCCGACGCCCTCCACCAAAATCTGCCCTTCTCTCCCTCCCTCTTCTTCCCTCCGCCGCCGATGCATAGAACCGTTAGAGAACCTGTCGGAGATGGAGGTAGCGGAGGATCCGGGCATCACGCTTGGCCGAAAGATAAGCTTGACTACGCGGCAAACTCGTTGCGTCAAAGCGAAGGTTGCAAAGGAGGAGAAACTCAAGAAGCGAATGGCTGCCGATGTGCCTGGTGGTGGCGTTGGGCCTGTTGGTCATGGTGGACGCCGCTAGACGGGCGCCGTGGCCATAGAATTACAAGCCTCCGTACTGAGAGGGAGAGGGCGAAGTGAGAAAGTGTGGCGGCCAAGCTGGCGTAGAGGTTCGAGGACATCTCATCGAAGAAGGAGGAGGCATGCGTGAAGCGTTCGAACCTCGGGGAAGAGAAAACGGCGGGGAGGTTCAAATTGTTCATGAAGGCGACGGACAAAAAGCTCAAACTAGAAGAGAGGAGGACCATGATCGAAGAGAGGAAGGCTGCTCTCAAGGAAAAGAAGGTGAAGATCGTCGCCAATGCGGAGAACGCCACGATGTTGACCATGAATGTGGTCTATTTGAATGTCGACGAAAGAATGGCCATGCAATCCGTCCGCTACCAGATGTTGCAGCAGCAGAAAGATCAGTTGCTAGCGGCGGACAATAAGGACGCGGCGGAGACAGACGATGTCTACGTGGTGGCGACGACACCTTGACCGGGGAGCAAACGACTGGGATTGCCGGTCCGATAGGGCAGAAAATTGCACGGACTGCCGACCTAATGTTTTTTTGGATTCGGGCATGTAAAAACTAAAAACACTTGCCCTTTTTAATTGTGATCGGGCATTGTGATCCAACGCTGGTGTGATTCAGCGCGCTTTGTGGATCGGACTAAATTCAAATTTCAAATTGCCCTTTGTTGGCGGACATATATAGGATAGCATTGTATGACCGCCTCCTGCATCCGTGTCCACAGACTGACCCCCTGTCTGCGGACGGATGAGGAAGAAAAATTACGGTCCGGTGCTGAAGATGCCCTAACTCTCTTAAACTCGCAACAAAGCGTGAAGTGGTTTTCCCTTAAGAAAAAGGAAAATAGAAGAAGCGGTTACGCGTCATGTCGTGAGGGCATGGGACCTGAATCAAGATTAACACGTATGCTCAACACTGTACATGCGCACTAGCAATAACAACATGTTACGTGCAGGTAAAAATGCATACGAGAGCCGTCGGTGCCGTTCGCGGGGCCGCGTCTCCATAACGATCTCTGATCAAAAGAAAAGAACCCTTGACAACGAAGGCACCCTTGATTCTTCGTGGAAATCATGGGTTCGTGTAACACTTGGCACACGCCCGGAGTTGACCTGTTGTAGGTAGCCGGCCGTACGCGTCGTCCGTGCGCCATGGCACAAGTGCTCCGCAAAAACACAATGGCCATGCATCATCAGTCAAGGCCGCTGCATCAGAGTTATTTATTCAAAATCACCACACTTGAGGCTAGGGTAACCACTTAGTACCACTTTTGGGACAGGGTAAAAAAATCATCAATTCTGAGCCTAATGACTAACGGGGAGCACTGATAAAACAGTGAAACTGACAAGTTGGCCCCACCCGTCAGGCTGACGTGGCATGCTTGTGTGGACAATTTGCTGAGTTGGATAAGGGTCCCACCTATAAGTGACTCATCTGTTTGTCTCTTTTCCAAAAAAAATCTCATTGGCATTTCAACAAACAGGTAAAGGGCGCTTATCAGCGCACTGCACGCCGCCAGCGCGGCTCGCTGCCGCCCACTCTCGCTCACAGTGCACTCAACCGCCGGAGCTGCTACCGCCGGGGAGCTCGCCACCAGAGCGCTGTACCACCACTGACCCTCCTTCCCCTCCTTGCTTACCTCGCCCGAGCCCTCTTGTGCTCGATCTATTCGCCGACTCGGCCGCCGCCCCAGCTCCTTGCGTGGGCGGTGTCGAAGACTGCAGCCACCGCGAGCTTCCAGTCATGCTCCAAGTTGCCCAGGGCGTGCTCCTCCGTCCTACCAACACACGACATCGACGGCCGGTCTCCTCGTGCACGCGCTCTATCGACGACGGCAGCGCCACGAGGAGCCTCGCCGGAAGGTGGGCGCACGCCTCCAGCCTGTGGAGCTCGTTGCCAGCCTTGTGGACGCGGGCACCATGAGCCGCCATCACCTCCTGCAAAAGGTTCCGTGCTACAGCCCATTCCGGCGAGCCCCGCCATGGATGCCATGGCCTCCGGCCGCGACCTCCCTACTAGTCGCCGCTGCGGGCCGCAGGGGCCGGCAACGCTGTTGGTGTTTCTCTGGAGAGGTCAAGCATAGGCGTCTTGCTAGGAGGCTCCCCCGGCCGAGGAGGCGCCGAAGTTGACATGCGACGGCACGCCATGGCGGCTAGGCATTGGGGGAAGATGATAGGAGGAATAGGAAGAGGGCATGGGGAAGAAGCTCGTCGGAGCGACGACGCTTGCCGGCCGGCGGGGCTCTGGCGGGTGCGCCTGCCGCTGGATAGGGTCGGCTGTGTCTGGGTGGGTGGGGAAGAAAGTGGCTTGGGGGGGGAGAGGGGGGTGAATAGGAGAGGCTGACAGGTGGGGCCTTTGGCCAGCTCAGCAAATTGTCCACGTAGGCATGCCACATCGGTTAGACAGGTGGTCCCAACCGGTCAGATTCACTGTCTTCGCGACCAAATTCGAGCATTAGTGCTCCGCGTTACAGATTAGGCTCAGAATTGGTGGTTTTTTTTGACCTGGCTCAAATGTAGTATTAAGTGGTTACCCTAGCATTAAGTGTGATGGTTTTGCATAAATAACTGGCTGCACCACCGTCGTCTGGTCCACGCGTACCCGACATCTGTTGTACATGCGAATAGATAATGATTCTCGTGTAAAGCTATCGTCGTTTTATATCAGAAGAACAACAATGTTCTGGACGAGATAGCAGCGTTCGTGCCAGTGAGCCACACACGAACGCCTCCGTGTATGGGGCAAATCTCCTTCGATCGCCGTGTCACTCGCTCGACTCGCCGGAGCGGAGGCGTCGCCGTCGCATCGTACGTCCAAGCCAAACCTAACCTATCCACAAACCAGCCAGCCAAGCCAGCAATCGTGGACAGGACGCATGCATGGCCGTGCGCCGCTCCATTCCCGGATAGGGCGCACACGATTCGGATGCCAGACCCGTCCGATTCTCCGATGCGTTGCGTGCGTGCGTGCGCACACGAACCTCCCGGCCGACGGCGACGCTGAAAGCGACCGTCGGGGCGTCGGCAGCCACCTCCGTGTCCCCCTAAACAACGGCCGCCGGGCCACCACCGGATTTTTCGTGTGGCGGAGACGGACGGTGACCCGTCAGCACGCACCAACCCCCGTCCTGGCCCGGCCCTGGTTCTGCAGTACGATCTCTCGCCGAGTCGCCGTGGCTACTGCCTCCTGGACGCACACGTTCCTTTCCCCCGTGGCGTGCCCATCCGTTGCACCAGACGGCCGCCGTGGCGTCCCATTCGAGCCGCTGCCGTCACAGTGTCACTCACCGCCGGCTGGACTCGGTGGCCACCAGAAATCTTACGAGAAGTGTAGAAGAGAAGCTCAGCATTTTTGTGGTGGTGCGGCGGGCGTACGTGATCGACGTGCATTCCAATTTAAGAATAAACTAGACGAGTGAAAAAGATCTGCATGTGTCGATGGCGTACACACTACACGGTATCTTAATCCACGGCGGGACGCAAGTTGGGGTTGGATAAGCGGCAAGGCGGCTCTGACTTGACAGGTGGGGATTACTTTGACCCTTCCAAGCCAACTTGGTCGGCTCGATTTGTCGAGACCGCTCGTTCAAGTTTCAACACTCTACTGGATCGATCAAACGACCGAACTTCAGCAAAATGTGAGCGGCACAATGGACCATGGACTCCGAAGGCGCCACGCAGATGGGTACCGCGTGGGCTCGACGGCGGCGGTGCTCTGAATCCGGTACGGCGGACAAAGACACTCTTGTTACGGTGGGAGTGATCCGATCCATCGTTGGCCAAGCCTAATGACTGTGCCCGAATGAGTTAGTCCACGTGCATTGGATCATTGTACAAGTTCTGCAAAGTAGGAGTAGTAGTGTCTGGCTGGAGTTCTTGAGAGAGTCAAATGTTACGGATACAACCCGGCTGTTGGCGATCAATGAATTAAGAGGCTTTTCGGAAATGCTTGGTAATATAGATTTTATGCACTAGAGGTAAAAGAACTGTTCGTTTGCTTGACAGGGGCAATATAAGGGGCATCGTTAAAGTTTTTGCGGTCATATTTGAAGATGTGGATTCACAAAATATATGGATTTTGCACTCTTTTTTGGCATGGCTGGTTCTTACAGTGATATCAATATGCTTCCGCGCTCCCCGATGTTCGGAAGGCTTGCAGAAGGCAACTGCGCAGAGCTCAGCTTTGAGATCAATAGTCACTTCTACAACATGGAATACTACCTAGTTGATGGTATCTATCCTCAGTGGTCAACTCTTCTGAATGCAATCTCCAATCGGGTAGGAGAAAAAAGGGCTAGGTTTGCCCAAGCACAAGAGAGTGTTAGTAAGGATGTGGAGCGTGCTTTCCGTGTGCTCCAATATTGATGGGCTATGTTCAGCACCCTGCTAGAACATGGAGCCAACAAAAGATGTGGAATGTGATGACTTCTTCTGTGATAATGCACAACATAATCGTAGAGAATGCGCGTGATGATAGCCGCTTCGACCAAGGGTGTAATTTCTATTCGAAATATGAGCAATTTACCGAATGATTTTATTAACAAAAATACTAGATAAAGCATGACTAAAATAACAAATATAAAGCAAGTCATGCAATCTGACAGAGAGAAGGTAAACATCGTCTGCATATATGAACTTGAGGTAAACATATCTAGAACAGACACTAGATGAAGTTGCTTATACGAAACAGAACCTAACATATGTAGGGCAGAAACTAGAGCCAAGAACTGTAGGAGGACTTCTAACAGAAAGGAGAAGAACACGTACGGCACAGCAGCAGCAGAAGCGCTGGACTTGGGGTCGGTGTCCTCGCCTGCCATGTCGTCAAGGAGGTCGTGGACGTCGGGGAAGTAGTCGTCGGCGACCGGATCGTTCGTGATGAAGCAGCCAGTAGTCGGATCGTCCGTGATGAAGCAGCCAGTAGTCGCGCTGAGCGCTCCCCAAAAACCTTATCACCCTTCTCCCGTACAGGACTCAAAAGGTGCGGTCTCGGAGGCCTACTGTCCCGACGTGCGGTGCACACCGCAAGCCGGGATGAGGAAGACAGCAGTAGCGCAGAGGTTGGAACTGTGTGGCGAGAGGAAGAGGACCTTCTGATGTGTCTCTCGGGAGAGGAGCGACCTCTCTTATATAGGCACACTAGTAGAAAAAGGGTCAAATGTGAAGCACATTAGTGCCGGTCTGTATTTGAGCCGGCACAAATGTATACATTAGTGCCAGTTCCAACGGCTAGCCGGGCCGCTCTCATTAGTACCGGTTCGTGGCTAACCTTTAGCACCGGTTCGTGCCAGGAACCGGTACTAATAAGAGTGGTGGCAGGATGTTGTCAGTCTGGTCCCCCTCCAGCACCTTTAGTACCGGTTCTTGGCACGAACCGGTACTAAAGGTCGTCCTACATAAACCCTTCGTCCACCCGAGCTCGCTCTGTTCTTCCCCTTTCCCCTCTCCTCTCTGTTCTTCCCCTCTTCCTCTCGAGCTCATCAACATTTTGCCCAAAATTTGTCAAGATTTGAAGGCCTCCATCCATTCAAATGATCACAAAGGTTAGCAACTTTGTCCTTTCATCTCTCTTTGCTAGATTAGCTCTTGCAATGCTTTATATAGCTATTAATTTATGAGTTTAGTAATTTGGGAGGAAATATATATATATATGTGCTAGTATTTGATTTATATGCAATTTGAGGTTAAAATAACACTTAGTTTGCATATGTAGGTGTGGTTTACTTAGTGCCTTCTAAATCTCCGTCGTAACCACCGTCGATCGCCCGCACCGTCCCGTCGCCGGCACCACCTTGTGGTGAGCCTCTTGTTCATGAAATTTTATATAAAAAATTGATGTTTGTGTGATTTGGATATATAGTTACTCGTATAATAATTATCTTACCCGTACGTTGTTTGTTATACATAGTGCCATGGTTTTGATATCCGTCCCCGTCGACCCTCGTCCTTGTTATGATTCGGATGTGATATATTCTCTTTTAAAACTATTTGTTGCATTTCGTGTTTATGACAAATTATGCCCATCAAGTTGACATAGATATTTTTATCTAGGAGGTATGTGAACCGGAAATTCCAACCGACCCTATTGTCGAGAGTTTAAATTTAGTTGAAAGAGAAAACGAGTACTTGAAAGAAAAATTGAAAAGAATTGAGGGGGAGAAGATGGAATTGGAGTTGCATGTTGCCGATGTCGTCGATGATCACAAGATCAAGATGGAGAAAATGCGCTTGAAGATTAGAAAGATTAGAAAATATGCCATCGATAGTGAGGCTTGGTATCATTATGCTGTTGGATCAATTGTTACCTTAGTTGCGATCTTGATCGCATTTGTTGTTGCATTTAAATGCTTTAGCTAGAGAGTTATTTGTTTGTTGCATTTAAGCGTTGTATGAACTTTATGTATGAACTTGTATTAATTTGGTCTATTCGGTGTTGTGTAATGAAGATGAGCCGGCAATGGATGTACGATGACCGATGCTCTCCCCAGTTCGTTGAGGGCGTGCATACTTTTCTGCTTGCGGCTGAGGCAAACAAGCGGGCGGATGGTTTTATGCCTTGTCCATGTGCTGGCTGTAAGAATGGTCGCAATTACTCTACGTCAAGAACCATTCACGTCCACCTGTTTGAGTCCGGTTTCATGCCCCACTATAATGTTTGGACCAAGCATGGAGAAAGAGGGGTTATGATGGAAGACAATGAAGAAGAAGAGGACGACGACAGCTATCCTGGCTATGGGTTCCCTGAATACGATGATACAACAATGGGAGAAGAAGCTGAGCCGGTAATGCGGGAAGAAGCTGAAGAAGAGGCATCAGATGAGCCCGTTGATGATCTAGGTCGGGCCATTGCCGATGCAAAGAGAAACTGCGCAAGTGATTTGGAGAAGAAGAAGTTGCAGCGCATGTTAGAGGATCACAAAAAATTGTTGTACCCGAATTGCGTAGGTGACAAGAAAAAGCTGGGCACCACACTGGAATTGCTGCAATGGAAGGCAGAGAATGATGTATCTGACAAGGGATTTGGAAAGTTGCTGGTAATGATAAAGGATATGCTTCCAAAGGACAACGAATTGCCCGAGAGTACATACGAAGCAAAGAAGGCTGTCTGCCCTCTAGGGTTAGAGGTGCAGAAGATACATGCATGCCCTAATGATTGCATCCTCTACCGCGGTGAGTACGAGGATTTGAACGCTTGCCCGGTATGTGGTGCATTGCGCTATAAGATCAGCCGCGATGAGCATGGTGATGTCGAGGGAGAGCGCCCCAGGAAGAAGATTCCTGCCAAGGTGATGTGGTATTCTCCTATAATACCACGGTTGAAACGTTTGTTCCAAAACAAAGAGCATGCCAAGGTGATGCGATGGCACAGAGAAGACCGTAAGAAAGACGGAAAGTTGAGAGTACCAGCTGATGGGTCGCAGTGGAGAAAAATCGAAAGAAAGTACGGGAAGGAGTTTGCAGATGACGCAAGGAGCGTATGGTTTGGTCTAAGCGCAGATGGCATTAATCCTTTTGGGGAGCAGAGCAGCAACCATAGCACCTGGCCTGTGACTCTATGTTTGTATAACCTTCCTCCTTGGTTGTGCATGAAGAGGAAGTTCATTATGATGCCAGTGCTCATCCAAGGCCCTAAGCAACCCGGCAACGACATTGATGTGTACCTAAGGCCATTAGTTGAAGAACTCTTACAACTGTGGAATGAAACAGGTGTACGTGCGTGGGATGAGCACATGGGGGAAGAATTTGACCTAAAGGCGTTGCTGTTCGTGACCATTAATGATTGTCCTGCTCTCAGTAATCTTTCAGGACAGACAAACAAGGGATACCGCGGATGCACGCACTGTTTGGATGATACCGACAGTATATATTTGAATAGTTGTAAGAAGAATGTGTACCTGGGACATCGTCGATTTCTTCCGAGCAGGCATCCCGTAAGAAAAAAGGCAAGCATTTCAAAGGTGAGGCGGATCACCGGACGAAGCCTCGCCACCGTACTGGTGCTGATGTACATGATATGGTCAAGGATTTGAAGGTGATATTTGGAAAGGGTCCTGGCGGACAACCTGTTCCAAAGGACGCTGACGGACGCGCACCCATGTGGAAGAAGAAATCTATATTTTGGGACCTGCCATATTGGAAAGACCTAGAGGTCCGCTCCGCAATCGACGTGATGCACGTGATGAAGAATCTTTGCGTGACCCTGCTTGGCTTCTTGGGCGTGTATGGAAAGACAAAAGATACACCTGAGGCACGGGAGGACCAGCAACATATGCACGGAGAAGACGGCATACATCAGGGTCATGCAAGCTACGCTCTTACCAAAGAAGAGAAGGAAATCTTATTTGAATGCCTGCTCAGTATTAAGGTACCGTCTGGCTTCTTGTCGAATATAAAGGGAATAATAAACATGGCAGAGAAAAAGTTCCAGAACCTAAAGTCTCATGACTGTCATGTGATTATGACGCAACTGCTTCCGGTTGCATTGAGGGGGCTTCTACCGGAAAACGTTCGATTAGCCACTGTGAAGCTATGTGCATTTCTCAATGCAATCTCTCAGAAGGTAATCGATCCAGAAATCATACCAAGGTTACAGAATGATTTGGTGCAATGTCTTGTCAGTTTCGAGTTGGTGTTCCCACCATCCTTCTTCAACATCATGACGCACGTCCTAGTTCACCTATGCGAAGAGATTAACGTTTTGGGTCCTGTATTTCTACATAATATGTTCCCCTTTGAGAGGTTCATGGGAGTCTTAAAGAAATATGTTCATAACCGTGCTAGGCCAGAAGGAAGCATCTCCAAGGGCCATCAAAATGAGGAGGTCATTGAGTTTTGTATTGACTTTATTCCTGACCTTAAGCCGATTGGTGTTCCTGAATCGCGGCATAAGGGCAGACTGGATGGAAAAGGCACGCTAGGAGGGGAACAAATAATATGTATGGACGGACATTCTCTCACTGAAGCACACTACACAGTTCTACAGAATTCCGCCTTGGTGGCTCCGTATATGGATGAACACAAGAATTTGCTACGCTCCAAACACCCGGAGCGGTCTGATGACTGGATTACACGTGAACAAACCAGGAGTTTCGCCAGCTGGTTGCAGACACGTACCATGCATGACACCTCTATTGAAGATGACCTGTACTTGTTGTCCCAGTTACCATCTTCGAATATAATGACTTTCAAAGGGTACGAGATAAATGGTAATACATTTTACACGATCGCCCAAGATAAGAAGAGCACCAACCAAAACAGTGGTGTCCGCTTTGATGCAGAAACCAAGACGGAAAAGGAAACATATTATGGTTATATACAGGACATATGGGAACTTGACTATTGACGTGGTTTAAAGGTCCCTTTGTTTCGGTGCAAATGGGTCAATATGACACGAGGCGGGGTAACGGAAGACCCGCAGTACGGAATGACAACAGTGGATCTCAACAATCTTGCATATGCAGACGAACCATTCGTCCTAGCCAATGATGTGGCACAGGTTTTTTATGTGAAGGGCATGTCTACCAAGCCAAGAAAAAGAAAAGATAAGGAAGCGAATGCATCGTACGATGAGCCAAAGCGGCACATAGTTCTTTCTGGGAAGAGAAACATCGTGGGAGTGGATGACAAGACAGACAAGTCAGAAGATTATGAAAAGTTTGATGAAATTGCTCCATTCACAGTGAATATTGACCCGAGCATCCCGTTAAATGATGAAGATTTTCCATGGTTACGGCGCAAAGGGACACATGCGAAGAAAAAGTTTCACACCCAAAGATCTGGGATGTGATCGGCTTCACTAGCTATCATCACTTTCTTCTGTGTTTCGCACCGAGAGGGGAATCTCTGTAATAGTTAGGGTAGTTATGTGTTTTGGCATTTGAAACGCGAAGAAATTTTATGTGCAAACAAATTCTTTCATGCCTTTACTGATTTTTAAAGTTAAGTTATTCACAAACTAGTGATTCACACTAATTTCAAATAATTGAAAATTTAAACTATTCAAATTTGAAAACTACGGGCACTAAAAGAAAGTTTGTAATTTTTTGTACCTAAAACAAAAATGTTCACAAAGAAACTCTAAATACACAAAAAAAACAACACAAAAATAAATAAAGTAAAAAAATAATTAAAAAAAGCCCTAACAGAAAGTTTGTAATTTTTTGTACCTAAAACAAAAATGTTCACAAAGAAACTCTAAATACACAAAAAAACAACACAAAAATAAATAAAGCAAAAAATAAAATAAAAAAACCCGCCTTCTAGGCCAGAGCGGCCTGCATACGACTAGAAACCCAACCTGTCGTTGGGCCAGGATGCAGGCCCGCAAAGGCCAAGTGGGCCCACAGGGCTGCAAAGAACACGTAGGCCCAGTAAGCCTGCTTTGGAGAGGAGCTCGAGAGAGCGACCGCACGGGGGTTTATAAACCAGTGCGGTCGCCCCTCGGCTAGTGAGGTGGGACTAAACTGGCCACACCGCACCTGCGCCAGCGCACCCTCTTTAGTACCGGGTTGTGGCACAAACCGGTACTAAAGGGGGGGCCTTTAGTACCGGTTTGTGCCACCACCCGGTACTAAAGGGGGTCGCTTCCCGCCACTTGGCCTGGCCAAAACAGACCTTTAGTACCGGTTGGTGGCTCCAACCGGTACTAAAGGTCCATCCTATATATACAACACTTAAAAATTTTTAGTTTCCCTCTGTTTCCTCTCCCTCTCCGCCGCGCCGCCCTGCCCCGATCGACACCGTCCCCGTCGACGTCGCCGCCCCCGCCCCTCGTCGCCGACCCCGGCCGTCCCCGCCCCTCGTCGCCGCCGCCGTCGTCTCC
>NC_041381.1:666746658-666759759 GCF_002162155.2 Triticum dicoccoides
CGTTGCCCCCCATCCCCGTCGCCGCCCCCGTCCCCGTTGCCGCCGTCGCCTCGCCGTCGTCGTCGCCCCGCTGTGAGCTCTCCCCCTCTAACCTCTCTCCCTCGCCCCCGGCGGCCACCATGGGCGTCGCCCCTCTCGGCCCCGAGCACACACACACACACACAAGCGCATGAATTAGTATATAATTTAGATTATTTAGATTATTATTGTTTTAGTTATCAAAACACACACACACACAAGCATGAATTAGTATATAATTTAGATTATTTAGATTATTGTTGTTTCAGTTATCAAAATTTTTTATACGGAACACATACACACACATATGTATGAATTAATGCATGTATATATTAGTATATACGTATTTTGTATGTTTAATTAGTTTAGATTATTATTGTTTTAGTTATCAAAATTTTTTATATGGAAATTAGTGTTTAATTAGTATGGAAATTTTTTATGTTTAATTAGTATATAATTTAGATTATTATTATTAGTATATAATTAGTGTTTAATTAGTATGAATTTTTTTTATATAATGTTGTTTTTCAGTTTTTTAATGAATGTATAGAAGTTGTGTTTTCTGTTTTTAGTGTTAGATGCTTAATTAGTATGAAATAGTATATAGATTTTTGAAATAGTAGAAATGTTAGAAATTTTAGTTATCAAATCCAATCATTAAAAAAATATTACTTTTTGCGGGCATATAGCTAGTATTTGTTCTCGACGATGCCCAACCCGCATCCTCGCCGTCGACCCGTTCGCGACGACGTCCAGCCGACCCATGTCCGGGACTGGGCTCCGTCGGGCTGGCACTGGGAGGTGCTGCCTAGAGGGGCACGCCGCTTGATGAGGAACCCGGCCCCGGGTCCCGTCGTCGATCCTGATCTCGTTTGGTGGCGTTCGCGTGCGCCAGTTTCGGTGCGGAGGGACCCGGCCCCGCCGGAGGTGGTACGTCGCCGTGTCAGGGAGGAGGACGAGCACGTCCATCGCTACATGGTTGCGTTAGACGGCGGCAGGTTCTCCAATACCTGTCAGTATCTTCGGGGATCTCACTTCAGCTATGATCCTGTGAGGGTTCCTTCTCTTTGGGTGTCCACCGCCCGCGCCGCAGGAACCGCGAGTGTCCTAGATTCTTCTGTAGTATTGATCTTTAATTAGCTAGCCAGTGATGTACTATTAAATATTATATATTATTCGAGACGATGTATTCGAGATTATATCTATTATTCTAGACGAAGTATTCGAGATTATATCTATTATTCAAGACGATGTAATTTGAATACTAAATTGTTTTATATTTCTTTTGAATTAGTTAAATAAAAGCTATGGCAGACAATACCGACAGAGAGGGAGAACAGACCATGTTCGATATGATACGCGGGCCAGATGATGATCAGAATGAAGAAGATTATGACGCCTCCGAATTTCTAAACAACACCGGAGAGGGTGATATGATATTCGATCGCGACGACCGAATTGATGAAGTCATGAACTACGATTATGACGATGACGAAGAACATGTTGATCCTGAAACAACAAAGACTGGCGAGGTATATATATTTATATAAGCAGGTATCTGGTGATCATCACATGTTTTAAATGACTTGAAGATATATTAACGAATCGATCTTTGTTCTTTCAGCCATCCGGATCGAGCAAATCTTCAGGCAAAAGGACGAAACGAGGCCCGAACAAAAAGTTGAAGGAGGGCGTAAAGTACAATATCGAGGCAGTCAGACCTAATGGCGAACCATTAGCGCCTAAGAAGATTGCGGACAAGTTCGTTCGTCAGTGCGGAGTTCTTTTGAAGGACCAACTCCCGATCTCCCTTCAAGAATGGAGAGAGCCAGCAAAAGACAAAAGACAAAAAGGCAAAGAGGACGCTGCTCCACGTCCAGATGTTACTTTTGTCGACAAGAATCAAAAAGATCTGCTTTGGGACTCATGGAACATTTCACCCTACCAGATCATTTCACAGAAGCAGATGTGCAGAAAGTCAAGGACGCTGCTCTTAGGAAGATGGCGGTTGCATTCAAGAACCACAAGAATCGTGAATGGGACAAGTACGTCAAGGGAGGAAGGAAGACTCCAGTATTCGAGGGAACACTAGAGAACCAACGTGCTCATTGGGACGATTTCGTGAAATTTAAGGATTCAGAATTAGCTAAGGAACGGTCGAGAATAAACAAGAAGAATGCCGAAAAAAAAATAAGTTCCATAAGCTGGGGCCAGGTGGCTATGCGGTGGCAATGCCTAAGTGGGATAAGTCTGAGAAAGAGATGGAGGATGCAGGTGTCACTCCGGTTACTAAGAGCTGGCCCCCCAGGTGCAGGACTTGGTTCTATGCGCATGGGGGGGAGTTGGACCCGAAGACAGGCAATGTTTCGACGAAGGCAAGTCTGAAGGGAGCCGATGATGCGATACTTGTTGCAATAGAAGAGGCACGATCGGGGGTGTTCCAGCCCAACAGAGAGAACGACGAGCTTACGCGTGCCCTGGGAAATCCCGAACACCCGGGAAGAACACGAGGCAAGGGCGCTATTCCGTGGTATAAAGGGTTTTCAGACTGGAACAACGACTACAGAACCCGTGCGAGAAAGAAGATTGCGGAGGAGAAGAAGAGGAAGATGGAGGAGGAGCAGAGGAAGCGGGACTATGAACGCCTTCAAGGCCTAGAAGCAAGTCAAGCGGAATTGGTAGTCAAATTCCAGCGGCAGCAGGAGCAGATCGACTCACTTACCCAGCAAAGGGGGTCTCAGCAGCTGCAGCAGCTAGCGAATGATCCAGCATTGGATAGCACCGCCCCATCCATGCCGAGAAGCAGCGTGGGTTCCGCCCCGGATGACGCAATGCTGGGTAGATACCCCGTGGATGACATCACGAAGAACACTAGCTGCGAGCTACACGTCAAAATGAAGAACATATCCATGAAGGTGGCGGACGCCGTTGCTTTTACAAATCCCCCCAAGGCAACCTTCCATTGCAACCCGATTCCAGCGGGCTATGCTCGTGTCTTGGTTGATGAGGTGGTGGACCCATATTCGAAGCTAGAGCTTGACATTCCTGAAGGTGACGAAGAGCGCTTTCTCGGAGACGCCAACCATCGTATCATCCTATGGAAAAAAGGATTGCATCATCTTTCGAAGGCCACCGACACCGCATCAGCCGACTCCTCGTCGAAGTCCGCCACCGAGTCAGCAGTCTCCCGCTCCTGCAAGTCCACCAAGTCCGGCAAAGTGTCAGGCCACTCCTCCTCCAAGTCCGGCAAAGTGTCAGGCCACTCCTCCTCCTCCAAGTCTGCAAAACCTCATACGTCCACTCCTCCTCCAAGTCCGGCACAACCTCATGCCACTCCTCCTCCAAGTCCGGCATAGCTTCAAGCGGCCACTCCTCCTCATCCAACTCAGCCCCGTCAGCCGTCTCCGCCGCCTCAGCAATCGTAGAAGAGACACCCCGCAGCTATGGTGCGTAGCGGTACGAGTCGAGGTAGTACAGGAAGTACATGCGGAGGCAAGCGATATAAATATGGTCCAAGCCTCACGCCTCTTCCGCAGAGGGCTTATGATAGGTCCGAGGAGGAAATCGCAGCCATATCGAAGTCCGAGGTGGAAGCCCATTTTGCATCAAAACCGCCAACGCCGCCAAGGGAGAAAGTGCCTGAGGAAACGATTGACCACTTCATTCGTATGGCTCAACCACCAGCTCCCAAGCCTGTTGACACAGACTATGAGCGCCACATCAGGAAGTTAAATCGAGCACGTCTACGTAAGGAGGCGAGCTCGGGATCGAGCAAACAAGAAGCAGTTGTCAAAAAATGCGGGAAAACCATTCCCCAGCTGGGAGAACAGGCAGCGCAATCGATCCCCTCGCTTGTTGTGCCAACAACACGTGACAGTACGCGCGCCCAATATTATTGTGGGCAAACAGTTTACGTTCCTGAGGTGGGCAATGTGGTAATAACGGAGGACCATATAATGCAGGCTAAAGTTCTCAAAATCACTGTTGGACAACTCCTCGAGATCGAGCCCATGCCTGTGCTTAGAGAGGATAAAATAAAACGAATATATGTCCGGGGCCAACCTTTGGTCGAGCCAGACAAGGTCAAGAACCTCCCAACGAGAATGTATGAATTGCATCAATGGTACATGAACATTACCAAGATTTCCGATGGATTGTCCCTCATGGTGAATGTCAAGGAGGGGCATTACTACCATGAGAAAGCTGTGTCCGTTGAGTATTCTGAACTGTTTCAGTTATACAATCAAAACGCACTCGACAAATCTACCGTTAGTTGCTATTGTCTGTAAGTGATTTCTTTCTGTAATTTAAGTCTCAAGCTAGCTGTAGTGATCCTTTTGATCAATCATTACCTGTAATTATCCTCACTATATTCTTTTCTGTGGTATTATATGCAGGATGAAGATGTATGAAATGAGAAAATGTGGACGCTATGGCATTTGGTTCATTGACCCAAACACCGTTAATGAATACACATGGAAAATAGATGCACGTCATCAAAAGGCCGTAGAGGACAGCATGCTAGAGTTCTTGAAGCGCCTCAAATACAATGAAGATATACTACTTCCTTACAACTTCCAGTGAGTCACACTGTCTTGTACTACAAATTCTCTGTTTTTGCCTACTAGCTAGCTACATGTTTTTGCTTACATATGCCCGCTTAATTAAGACATGCAAACGTGTGTGCATGCAGATTTCACTGGGTCTTGTGTATCATTAAAGTTGACGCCGGAACAGTTGAAATACTGGACTCACTACTCAAAGAAAAAACTGACTATAACATCTTGTTTGGGATAGTCAACAGGTAATTTCAATCATTATTAACTATATATCTCGGCCTATTTAGTTCGTCATTTCATGATATGAACTATTTAATAACCCCTTTATTCATTTTCTTTGTCGGCGGGCAAGGCTTGGGCAAGGTTCATCAGCGTCACGGAAGGCGAATGGAAAGAAAAGCTTAAATGGGGAAGACCCAAGGTAAGTAATTAAGTAGTACTAGCTAGCTAGCTAGCTGCCATCTCTTTAATTATCATGCTTGATTAATTATTATCTGATCAAATTCCATTCTCGTAAAGGCCCTGAAGCAGGCGTAGGGGACTGATCTGTGTGCATTCTGCGTTTGCGAGAACATTCGCATGATGGCGTCCGAAAGGAGCAGATCTCAAAGACAGGAATGGGTACGCTTGTCAAAACTCTATTCACAATTTTTACACCATTATTGATATCTAGTCACACAACTAATACACATGCATATTGATCTCCTTCTTAACAGTTCAGAGAGGTGCGGGCGAAGCTCCTAGAAACGGAGCGCGTAAAAGCACTTCAAGAGGAAATAGCGGGATTTTTGCTCGACTAGGTCATAAATCCGAAGGGAGAATACTATTACCCGCTACCGCCCCCATGAAAACCACTTCCAATTGTCATCGTGCTCCGAAGGCACCAATTAGGCTAATGCCACTGGCTCCGAAGGCAACATGCATATGTAGGAGAAATTGTATATAGCTATACATGTGTGTATGTGTGAATTAATTAATATGATGGTTTGTGAGACATTGATGATATATATATGCATGATTGGTTCTACTAGAAATTCTATATATATATATATATATATATATGCATAACGTGTACAATGTGTAGTATCGTAAAATACCAGCAAACGAAAAAGAATTAAAATGGAAACACAAAATTAAATGAAAAAGAAATCATAAAACTAAAACCCCCCCAAACCTTATAGTACCGGTTGGTCTTACCAACCGGTACTAAAGGGCTCCAGGCCCCTGGAGCTGGCTCGTGCCACGTGGTTTCCCTCTAGCACCGGTTGATGGGGTTATGTACCTAGGGTAGGGTCATGGACCTGATCTAAGTACCTTACCCAAGGACACCCTTAGAAGAAGTCGCCTTCCAGTCGACCAACGAGGGACACACTCGACTGACTTGAAGGACTCGACCACGAAGACTCACTCGACCATCAGAAGGTCAAGAGGCACTCTGCACTGCAACGGCCTGTAATCAAGTAGACTTTATGATAGTAAAGACACTTTATGTGGGGCGTTACCAGTAACGCCCCAGACTTAACTCACCTTAAACCCTCTCCTACGTGGGCTGGCTGGGGTCCTGGCGCACTCTATATAAGCCACCCCCCTCCACAGGCAGAAGGGTTCGGCACCTTGTGATTCATATACTCATAATCCACTCGACCGCCTCCGGGCTCCGAGACGTAGGGCTGCTACTTCCTCCGAGAAGGGCCTGAACTCGTACATCCTTTGTGCTTACCACCTCTCCATAGCTAGGACCTTGCCTCTCCATACCTACCCCCCACTCTACTGTCAGGCTTAGAACCACGACAGTTGGCGCCCACCGTGGGGCCGGTGTTTTAGCGATTTTGTGGAGAAGTTGCGATTCTTCCGAGTACTTTCATCATGGTGTCTGCTGGAGTTTTGGTCGGGGGTCAAGAGATCCGTCTCGGCACTCTCACCTTCATCGCCGACGACTCCGCATGGCTTCAGGAGGCTCCACTCGACGTAGATGCGCTCCCCGTCCGCGGTGCGACGCATTTTCGCGCATGTGTCCGCGGCATTCTGCTGCGGCAACCGTCGACCCAGTATCGGTCGGCTCCTCTATTGTCCACCCTCCCGGTCTCCCGCCAGCGCAAGCGCTCAGGCCGGTCGAGACTTCAGCGATGGGTGAGGCACGCAGTGGCTCGCCAATCGGCCACCACCCAAGTTGCGGCAATCGAGCCCAACGAACCTCTCTACGGCTTGTTCGATCTGTCGACTGGCTCCGTAGAGACTGCATCCGAGTGCGGTAGCAGTGATCCGGCGGCGGAAATCTTGATGGTCGACGGGCCCCACAGTCCCCCTGGATTCGCCCGTGATGGTGGAGCAGGTGACGGCGGCGACCCTACACGAGGCTACGAAGAGTACCAGCCCGAGCCACTCGACTCTCTGCAAAGAGAGGAACTTCGCCGCAGGAACGAGGATCCCCTGCGTATTCCCATCGCAGGAGAAACCCCCGAGGCTCGTGCCTTGGAGGAGGCGCGTCTGGCCAATTTGGCCGAGCGCACTCGACTGGAGAACCTTCAGCAAGCTCTCGACGAGCGCGCGCGGCAACGGGTTCCCGACAACAGTCGACGTCAACTCTTCCCGCCGACTCAGGTATATCGAACCCCAATTCAGAATTTAGCAGCTGCGACCCGTATAGCAGAGTCCATCCAGCCTTCGCAGTCGGAAGCTGGCAAAGGTTTGCTGCAGATCAGGGATCTGCTCCGGGCAGCAGGAGATCAGAATTCAGCCGTGTCTCAGTCGCGCAACAGAATTCACAGTCGATCCGTCACTGTGAATACGGTTCAGTCGGCTCACAGCCCCAGATCGCCTCCGCAGCGTGAAGGGCGCGAGAATCAGCGAGATCAATATGGCGACAGACTCGACCGAGATGATAGGCGTCGAGTGCCCTATTCCCCTCCGAGGGGTGGGTCTTACGCTCCTCGGCAGCCAGATGATAGGCGTCAGTACAGTACAGGGCGTAGGGTTCCAGTCGACCCCAGAGAACCAGGCTTCGACGCGCGATCCATTATCGTACAAGGGTTGGTCGACCGGAACAGAGCCCATCGAGGTGGACTCGACAGAGATGTACCCACAAGCAGTCGAGTGCATGTTTCTGGTCCTGAGTGCTTCAGCAGAGCTATCAGAGCCGCAGTTATCCCCCCCAATTTCAGGTTGGCAACAGGAGTCAGCAAGTTCACTGGCGAGTCTAAGCCTGAAACTTGGCTTGAAGACTACCGAGTGGCAGTTCAGATCGGTGGTGGGAACGACGAGGTGGCCATGAAGCACCTGCCCCTCATGCTGGAAGGTTCTGCCAGTGCATGGTTGACTCAATTACCTCCTAGCAGCATTTACACTTGGGAAGATCTGTCCCGAGTGTTCATCAGAACGTTTGAAGGGACTTGCAAGCGACCAGCTGGATTGACGGAGTTGTAAGTTTGCGTGCAGAAGGCTAATGAGACTCTCAGAGAGTATATTCAGAGGTGGATCACTTTGCACCACACTGTGGAGAATGTGTCCGATCATCAGGCAGTCTGCGCCTTCAAAGATGGTGTCAAGAACAGAGAACTGAGTTTGAAGTTTGGTCGAACCAGTGACATGACCTTGAGTCGGATGATGGAGATTGCTACCAAGTACGCCAACGGCGAATAAGAAGACCGACTCCGAAGCGGCAAGCACAAGCCTAGTCAGTCGGAAAAAGGAAACACCAGTCGGAAACAGAAGCGGAAGGCTGAACCGGCAGCTCCTGGAGAGGCTCTGGCCGTGACTCAAGGAAAGTTTAAGGGGAAACCAAAAGGATCCTGGAGCCCAAAGAAGGTAAAGGATAAAGAAGGGAACGGCGTAATGGATATGCCATGTCACATCCATACGAAGAAAGACGAAGAAGGGAATATCATCTACCCGAAGCACACCACTCGCCAATGTCGACTCCTGATCCAGCAGTTTCAGGGAAAACAGTCTAAGGACAAGGAGAAGGAGTCGGACAAGGCTGAAGACAAGGAGGACAGTGAGGGAGGATATCCGCATATCAACTCCACTCTGATGATCTTTGCAGATGTGGAAAGCAGAAGTCGACTGAAAGTGATTAACCGAGAGGTGAACATGGTTGCCCCAGCGAAAGCAACTTATCTGAAATGGTCTCAAACACCCATCACATTCGACCAATCTGATCACCCGACTCATATTGCCACCCCTGGGAGGCAAGCTTTGGTGGTCGATCCAGTTGTCGAAGGCACTCGACTGACAAAGGTGCTGATGGATGGTGGAAGCGGGCTGAATTTGTTATATGCAGACACACTGAAAGGAATGGGCATTCCGATGTCCCGACTGAGCACTAGTAACATGAGCTTTCATGGGGTTATTCCAGGAAAGAAAGCCGAGTCACTCGGCCAAATAGCCTTGGACGTGGTGTTTGGTGATTCGAAACATTTCCGCAAAGAAAAGTTGACGTTTGAGGTCGTGGATTTTCAGAGTGCATATCATGCCATTTTGGGGAGACCAGCTTACGCACGGTTCATGGCTCGACCATGTTACGTGTACCTCAAATTGAAGATGCCCGGCCCCAAAGGAGTGATCACTGTCACCGGTGACAGGAAAAAGGCAGAAGAGTGCTTTCAGAAGGGCTCCAAGATTGCTGATTCCCAGGTGACAGCGGTCGAGTTCGAGGAATACAAGCAAAACGCAGATCCGAGTGACTTGCTGCGATCAAAGAAACCCGCCACAGAGTCTGCATTCCAGTCGTCCGGTGAGACGAAGCCTGTCCACATTCACCCGACCGACCCCGATGCAGCTCCGACCCGCATCTCCACAACACTCGACCCAAAATAGGAAGAAGCGCTCATCCAGTTCCTCCGTGAGAACTGGGACATTTTTGCATGGAAGCCCGCTGACATGCCAGGTGTTCCCAGGGGACTGGCTGAGCATCGCCTAAGAGTCGACTCATCTGCAAAACCAGTCAAAGAGCATCTTCGGCAGTCCGCCGTCCAGAAGAGAAAAGCCATTGGCGAAGAAGTGGCTCGACTGTTGGCGGCAGGATTTATCCGAGAGATATACCACTCCGAGTGGCTCGCTAATGTCGTCATGGTCCCCAAGAAGGACAAGTCGCTCCGAATGTGCATTGATTTCAAGCACATCAACCGGGCCTGCCCGAAAGATCATTTTCCTCTCCCTCTCATAGATCAAATTGTTGACTCGACCGCGGGATGCGAGAGGCTATCCTTTTTAGATGCCTACTCCGGGTACCACCAGATCCGTCTGTACGGACCCGATGAGGTAAAAACAGCTTTCATCACTCCATTCGGGTGCTTCTGCTATATCACCATGCCATTTGGCCTCAAGAATGCCGGAGCCACATTTATGCGAATGATTCAGAAGTGTCTACTCACTCAAATCAGTCGGAATGTGGAAGCATATATGGATGATATTGTTGTCAAATCACGAAAAGGTTCCGACCTGCTCGCTGATCTCGCCGAAACATTTGCCAACCTCAGAAGATATGATATCAAGCTCAATCCATCAAAGTGCACATTTGGAGTTCCTAGTGGCAAGTTACTCGGTTTTCTCGTTTCCGAACGGGGAATCGATGCTAACCCAGAAAAGATTGGCACTATTCTCCGAATGAAACGCCCTGTGCGAGTGCACGATGTCCAGAAGCTTACTGGATGCTTGGCCGCATTAAGTCGATTCATCTCATGACTCGGTGAAAAGGCATTGCCTCTTTACCGACTGATGAAGAAGACAGACAAGTTCGAGTGGACTCCAGAAGCTGATGCAGCGTTTGCCGAGCTAAAAGCTCTGCTCTCCACCCAGCCGGTGCTTGCTGCTCCAATCAGCAAAGAGCCTCTGTTGCTCTATATCGCAGCCACAGGACAAGTCGTCAGTACTGTGCTAACGGTCGAGCGGGAAGAAGAAGGAAAATCTCTCAAAGTTCAGCGCCCAGTGTATTATTTCTCTGAAGTCTTGACTCCATCCAAGCAGAGATATCCTCATTATCAGAAGCTTGTATATGGAATATACATGACCACAAAGAAGGTTGCTCATTATTTCTCTGATCATTCCATCACAGTCGTCAGCGATGCTCCACTATCAGAGATTTTGCACAACAGGGATGCAACTGGTCGAGTGGCCAAATGGGCGATTGAACTTCTTCCCCTTGATATCAAGTTTGAGGCAAAGAAAGCCATTAAGTCCCAGGCAATAGCAGACTTCCTCGCTGAGTGGATCGAACAACAGCAGCCGACTGAAGTTCACTCGGAGCATTGGACCATGTTCTTTGATGGCTCTAAAATGTTGAATGGTTCCGGTGCTGGGGTTGTCCTGGTTTCCCCTAGGGGAGATAAGCTCAGATATGTGCTCCAGATTCACTTTGATTCCTCCAACAATGAGGCAGAATATGAGGCCCTCTTATATGGGTTGCGCATGGCCATTTCACTCGGCGTCCGTCGCCTGATGGTCTATGGCGACTCGGATTTAGTGGTCAATCAGGTGATGAAAGAGTGGGACGTGAGAAGTCCAGCCATGACTGGATACTGCAGTGCAGTGAGGAAGCTGGAAAAGAAGTTCGAGGGGTTGGAGCTCCATCATATACCCCGACTGAAAAATCAAGCAGCTGATGATCTAGTAAAGATAGGTTCCAAGAGAGAAGCCATTCCGAGTGGTGTGTTCTTGGAGCATATACACACTCCGTCAGTCAAAGAAGATCCTTTCACCGAAGAAACTCCACAGCCCAAGAGTGCCACAGATCCGACTGAAGTTGAAGTCCCAGCGGTGGTCGACTTGATCATGGAGGTTTTGGTGGTCATTCCCGACTGGACGATTCCGTATGTCGCATATATCCTGAGAAAAGAGCTTCCGGAGGATGAGGAAGAGGCTCGACAGATCGTCCGTCGATCTAAGGCCTTTACCGTAATCAAAGGACAATTATACAGAGAAAGTGCGACTGGAGTTGGTCAGAAGTGCATAACACCAGAAGAAGGTCGACTCATCCTCAATGATATTCACTCGGGGACCTGTGGTCATCATGCGTCCTCTCGGACCATCGTGGCCAAAGCATACCGAGCCGGATTTTACTGGCCAAAGGCGAATGAGATGGCAAAAGAGATAGTGGATAAGTGCGAGGGATGTCAATTCTACTCGAATATGTCACACAAGCCTGCGTCGGCTCTGAAGACCATCCCACTCGTCTGGCCTTTCGCAGTATGGGGATTGGACATGGTCGGTCCTTTGAGAACAGGACGAAGTGGCTTCACGCATGTACTGGTGGCAGTCGACAAGTTCACCAAGTGGATCGAGGCTAAACCAATCAAGAGCCTTGACACCGGTACTGCTGTTAGCTTCATCAGGGAACTAATATTCAGATATGGAGTCCCACACAGCATCATTACGGATAATGGGTCGAAATTTGACTCAGAGGAATTCAGAGCTTTCTGCAACTCCCAGGGCACACGGGTCGACTACGCTTCAATCGCCCATCCGCAGTCGAATGGACAAGCAGAGCGAGCTAATGGGCTGATTCTTAAGGGATTGAAGCCTCGACTGATGCGTGATCTCAAACACGCAGCTGGAGCTTGGGTCGACGAACTTCCCTCAGTACTTTGGGGACTGCGGACCACACCTAATCGGTCGACCGGGAGAACTCCATTCTTCTTGGTCTACGAAGCTGAAGCAGTCTTGCCGAGTGATCTTCTCCACAATGCTCCTCGAGTTGAAATCTACAACGAAGCAGAGGCTGAACAAGCGCGGCAGGACGCAGTCGACCTTTTAGAGGAAGAAAGGGAGATGGCTCTGATCCGGTCGACCATCTACCAACAAGATTTGCGTCGTTTCCACGCCAGAAATGTGAGAGGTCGAGCCTTCCAGGAAGGGGATTTGGTTCTCCGAGTGGATCAGCACAAACCACACAAGCTTGCTCCTTCTTGGGAAGGCCCCTTCATCGTCACCAAGGTCCTCCACAACGGGGCGTACCGTCTTTACAACGTCGAGCATAATATCGACGAACCCCGAGCTTGGAACGCGGAGCTACTCCGCCCATTCTACACTTAAGTTTTATCACTCGGATGAGTTGCAATAAAGTACTTTTGTAGTTCATGGACCTCAAAATAATAGTGTCATAGTCCCTCCATACTTTCTGTCACTTTTTATTTTTGTCCACATAAAATTCCCCCTCAGTGGGTGACTTAGCCGCGAATCCGTTTCGCCTAAGTTTGTAAAAATCCTACCAAGTGGTGAGCCAGCCTCTCACTCGGAGGCTTAGCCGCGAATCCGTTTCGCCTAAGTTTATCAAAATCCTACCGAGTGGTAAGCCAGCTTTCCACTCGGAGGCTTAGCTGCAGTCCAAGGACTCGCCTAAGTTTATCAAAATCCTACCGAGTGAAGAGCAACCCTCTCACTTGGGGGCTTAGCTGCAGTCCAAGCACTCGCCTAAGTTACAAAAATCCTACCGAGTGAAGAGCAACCCTCTCACTCGGAGGCTTAGCTGCAGCCCTGTGCTCGCCTAAGTTACAAAAATCCTACGAGTGAGGAGCAACCCTCTCACTCG
>NC_041381.1:666760296-666806626 GCF_002162155.2 Triticum dicoccoides
CTACCGAGTGAAGAGCAACCCTCTCACTCGGGGGCTTAGCTGCAGTCCAAGCACTCGCCTAAGTTACAAAAATCCTACCGAGTGAAGAGCAACCCTCTCACTCGGAGGCTTAGCTGCAGCCCTGTGCTCGCCTAAGTTATAAAAATCCTACCGAGTGAGGAGCAACCCTCTCACTCGGGGGCTTAGCTGCAGCCCTGTGCTCGCCTAAGTTATAAAAACCCTACCGAGTGAAGAGCAACCCTCTCACTCGGGGGCTTAGCTGCAGCCCAGTGCTCGCCTAAGTAGGACTGAAGAATAAGTCGATTGCAATAAAGGCGCCTTGCTTTGAACCTGCAAAAGACATTTCGAGCCAAAAGCAATCGTATTCAAGCACCAAATTCAAGTTTGAATCGATATCTAAAGGAACCGAGAGTGCTCAGGCGTTAAGCCTGTTAAGGTTTATCGGTTACAATTCCACTCGGCATACCGAGGCAAATTTAAAGCGTCGAGCCAGAAGAAGTTTTTTACCCCTCCTGTGGAGGGCTGGAAGGTGCAACGAATTCATCAAGGTCGATCCCGTCGGCGATCCGAGTGGCAGCTGCAAGGAAAGTTTCCATAAAGGACCTGAAGTCGTGTTTCTTGGTGTTGGCCACCCGAAGAGCCGCCAGCTTCTCTTCTCGTGCATCCTTACAGTGGACTCGGGCAAGACACAGAGCAACATCTGCACCACACCGAGCGGAGGACTTCTTCCATTCCTGCACTCGACCAGGGATCGTGTTCAACCGAGCCATCAGCGACTCAAGATCATTCTGAAGTGTCTCCTCAGGCCAGAGCGTCGAGTCGATGCGAGATGTGGCGGCCTTCAGCCTTGCGAGATAGTCCACGACAGCTGCAACACGGGACTCCAGTCGGAGAACATCCATGGCAACTTCATCATTCACCAGAGAATTGGCGGGGTCGAGGTTTGGCTCCAGCCGGCTAGTTTCTTCTTCAAAGTTTTGACAAAATTCTGCAAGGGTGATCACTAAGTCAAGGGGATGGTCGAATGGAAAAAGCCACAATTGGAAATGTTTGCCAAACATAGAGGTTTACCTTCAAGCATAAGAAACAGCTTCTTGGCAAGGCCACTCAGGAAGGCCTCCAGTTCAGTTTTCTTCTCAGTCAATTTGCTGACTTGGTCGGTCAGGGTAGCTTTATCAGTTTTCAGTCGACTGACCTCCTTGTTAGCAATCCCAAGAGCAGCTTTCAGATTGGTATTGTCTTGTTCAAGCTTGGTGACTGAAGCTAACTTCTCGTCAGCAAGCTTGATCTTCTCAGCTAGCTCAAGGTCTTTCTTCTGTTGGGCCTCCCTTACCTTACCTGCAAGTTACAGCAAGATCAGATTTTGAAACAAGCAAGGGGAAAAGCAGTCGTCAGGGTCTCACCAAACATACCTTCGGTCTCCTCCTTTGCCTTTGTCAGCTTCTCCTGAACCAGCTTCAAGCTCAGCTCGACTTGAGTATGCTTGTGTTCCAGCTCTGAGTAGCGAGCCACAAGATCACAAGAGTTCTGCGAAGAACCAATCGACTAAATGTCAAATATAATTCACTTCCGAGTGAAAAAGGGAAAAACTCACGTTTCTAAGACTACAGCCGAATACAAGCATTCGACCGTAGTCTCGGGGACTACACCCAGTGGGTGCACTCAGCGTGCCCCCACTAATCCTGTTGAAGACAAAGTCGACCAGTCGACCTCAAAAAAAAAAGTGCGAGATGCATTCTCTAAGACTGTGATCAACTGCAAGCAGTCGACCACAGTCTCGGGGACTACACCCAGTGGGTGCACTCAGCGTGCCCCCACCAGTTTGTGAAATCCAGTCGACTGACAGAAAGACTGAAATTATAAAGCCTAAGGCCGACTGCCAGCAGTCGACCTTAGCCTTGGGGACTACACCCAGCGGGTGCACTCAGCGTGCCCCCGCTAATACGGAGCTCAATCGACAACACCCAGTGGGTGACTACTATAAATTCTGGAAAGGAAAAGTGGTCGACTGACCTGAACATTGCTTTGGAGGGCAGAACTGGCGTCATAAGCTGCCTGGCTTGCGTCCCGGATGGTCTTCAGCTGCTCCATCATGAGTCCCGCCTGGCGTATCGCCTCCTTCGCTGCGCCAGCTTGGTCCTCTGGGACGTGGTGCGTCGTGAAGAGGGAGGGCTGCTGAGCACTCGTCAGTGGATTTGCGAAGGACACCGTGTGTTGAGTGGTGTTATCTTCCTCCATAGTCAGAATCTCAGGCACCGTCACATCCTGAGGCACCTTACTGGCGGACGCTTTCCGACTCCTCCTGCGCTTCAGCGGCTCTTCATCCTCATCATCATCAGGAAGATTGATAACAGTATTGGGTGGAGCTGCGGAGAAGAATCAGGATCAGAGATCGCGAGTCAGTCGACTAAGAACGGCGTTAAGAATACAGTACCTGGGTTCGAAGTTGCTGCGTCTTCCATCTCGTGGTCATCAGCCCGGGCCGAGTTTTCAGAAGTAGCAGCACTACAACTCCAAAGGATCAGTCGAATAACTTCAGCGTCGACCAGAGACAAAGTTCACACAAAATGAGAAGATTCAAACAACACGATTACCCTGATATGGTAGGGATGGACACCTTCATCTTCGGCAGGAGCTTGATCGGCTTCGACGAGGCCGCCCTGGGCTGCTTCGACGCCTTTTCAGTCGGCACCGGAGAGATGGTCCGAGGACGCTTGGTCGACTGAGTGGTGGTCGCAACCCCCTTACCACGTTCGGTTGAAGGGTCGTGGACAAGCTTCGACCGCCTTTCCGAGCGCGGTGGTACGACCTCCTCCTCCTCTTCCTCCTCGTCTTCAACGTCATCGTCATCGCCGTCGTCATCATCATCGTCGTCGTCATCCCCTGCAACGTCCGAGTCCCACTCCTCCTCTTCCTGGCTCTCACCCCCGCTCGCCTCACCCTCCTCAGTCGGAGTTTGTGCCCCATTGGGCATCGAGTACAGCTCGGTGAGAGCCTAGCAGATATCAAGACAAGGATCAGTCGACCAGTCGGCAGGATAAACAGAAATGAGTGCGACAAGAACGTAGTGGAGGGCAGAGCAAATGCACCTTGTTTGGATCGCTGTTGTGGTCGAGTGGAGGAATTCTTCTGGCTCCGCGTGGATTGTCCTTGTTTCCGGTAACAGCTACCATCCATCTTTCCAGAGTGACATCGTCGACTGCTTCTGGATGGACTCGAGTCTCGTCTTCGGTCCCACAGTACAACCACATGCAGTGGCTCCGGAACTGAAGAGGCTGGATGCGACGCCTGAGGAAGACCTCCAAGAGGTCCATGCCCGTCACTCCCTCCCGAACCAACTGCACCACGCGCTCCATCAACATCTTCACATCAGCTTTCTCCTCCGGAATCAACTTCAGAGAGGAGGGCTTGTTCACTCGGTCCATGGTAAACTGTGGGAGTCCACTCGACTGCCCCGGCGTCGACTGGTCCCGGCAGTAGAACCAGGTCGACTGCCAGCCTCTGACCGACTCGGGAAAGGTCATGGGCGGGAAGGTGCTCTTATTCCTCACCTGGATCCCCAGACCCCCACACATTTGGACGACTCGAGTTCTCTCATCACCTGGGCTCGCCTTCTTCACGGTCTGAGAGCGACACGTGAATATATGTTTGAACAAACCCCAGTGCGGTCGACAGCCCAAGAAACCCTCACACATGGACACGAACGCAGCAAGATAGGCAATGGAGTTTGGGGTAAAGTGGTGGAGCTGCGCTCCGAAGAAATTCAAGAAGCCACGGAAGAAAACACTCGGCGGCAAGGAAAACCCACGATCAACATGGGTGGCCAAAAGCACACACTCACCCTCTTCTGGCTGAGGTTGCCACTCCTTCCCCGGAAGCCTCGCAGCTCCGTGAGGGATCAAGCCCTCGTTGGCCATGTCGAGGAGGTCATTCTCTGTGATGGTCGACTGGATCCAGTCTCCTTGGACCCAGCCCTTCGGCAGGCGGGATCTGGACGAGGACCCTCCGCGGCTGGTGGATCTCCCCTTCGCCTTCTCCGACGCCGACGCCTTCTTTGCACGCTCCAGCGCCGCCGTCTTCTCCTTGGCCATGGTCGCCGGCGAGATGCGTGAAGGGAAGTGGTGCGGGGGCGAGAGCGAGCACGCTGGGCGGGGAAGAAGGAAGCAGAGAGAGGGAGAGAATGCTGAGGCGCAGCACAGAAATCCTCGCCGGGCACATTTATAAGGTCCCTTCCGAGTGGATGACAAGTGGGCCCGTCGATCTAATCATATCTGGGAGCAGTTATGCAGACGGGATACGTGGCGAAAAAGGCGGCGTGGAGATCGAGGCGTCTATGCCCCGTCCCATCCGAACGCCGCGGTCCGCCCCACTTCGCGCGCGTCCCCAAATTTCGCATCCCGCGGAATCCGCGAACAGCAAATCAGTCTGTCAGACGCGGTGTTTCCGGCGATCCGTCGCTCGGAGATCGTCGAAGCCCGAAAGATCACTCGACGCAAAAATAGAATGGATCGAGTCGACTGAAGGCAAGTTGCTCCCTGTCGACGAAGAGATTCTTTGATCCAGGACAACGCACGACCAGAGCACAAAGGTTAATCGGAAACGACATCAACTCCTTCCTCACTCGAAGCCTCAATCCATTCGGGGGCTAATGATGGGGTTATGTACCTAGGGTAGGGTCATGGACCTGATCTAAGTACCTTACCCAAGGACACCCTTAGAAGAAGTCGCCTTCCAGTCGACCAACGAGGGACACACTCGACTGACTTGAAGGACTCGACCACGAAGACTCACTCGACCACCAGAAGGTCAAGAGGCACTCTGCACTGCAACGGCCTGTAATCAAGTAGACTTTATGATAGTAAAGGCACTTTATGTGGGGCGTTACCAGTAACGCCCCAGACTTAACTCACCTTAAACCCTCTCCTACGTGGGCTGGCTGGGGTCCTGGTGCACTCTATATAAGCCACCCCCCTCCACAGGCAGAAGGGTTCGGCACCTTGTGATTCATATACTCATAATCCACTCGACCGCCTCCGGGCTCCGAGACGTAGGGCTGTTACTTCCTCCGAGAAGGGCCTGAACTCGTACATCCTTTGTGCTTACAACCTCTCCATAGCTAGGACCTTGCCTCTCCATACCTACCCCCACTCTACTGTCAGGCTTAGAACCACGACACCGGTTCATGCTGACCAGTACTAAAGGGGGGGCCTTTAGTGCCCACACTTTAGTGCCGGTTATGGAACTGGCACTAAAGGGCCTTACGAACCGGTGCTATTGCCCGGTTCTGCACTAGTGCACAGCAGAGGGACGCGAACAGGCTGCGCCGGGAGGTGAAGCAATGGAGGGAGACGAAGTGAACAGGCAGCACGCGAAGAGGTGCACCGTTCGTATTCATTATCCACTACCGCAAAACTTTTCAGCTCCCAGGTGACCTTTCGTATACCCGTAGTGCGTGGCAAAAATTAGACATCGGCTCGGCTCATTCCCGCAACCCGCAACCCGTAACCCGCGTCGCGTCGCGTCGTGACGAGGCGTGGCGTGGCGAGGCGGGCGGCGGAGGAGGAGCGCGCGTGGATGTCCCTCTTGTTCTCATGCTCATACAAGTGGGGAAGGAACCTCCCTTATAAAGAGGCCCAACTCCCTCTAAACTAGCAATGTGGGACTAAACTTTAGTAGTATCCCTTGCCTTGCACAAATGGGCTAAGTGGGACTCTAGGATTTATTAGGAATTTCTGAAATAGTTATTGGGCTGCCCCAATATAGACTAAATTCCAGCAATCCCCCACCAGATCCCAGAGGCACACAGAAATTTGCCTTTGGTTCCAAAACACTGTTTTATATACCGGTACTGCAGTGGAGACTGTTAAGTTGAACTTCCACCTAGAACTCTATGCTACACTAGTAAGCAACTTGAACAGTGGACTAGGCCTTGAACTGCAAGTTTTTTGTGAATCTAGCTTCACATAAAGCCTTGACCGATATGTGGCTACCGTGGGTCTTCCCCGCGGGTGGAGCTTATGCGTCATACTCTGTGACCTTTCATGAGTTTACTAGAGAGAACCCTACTCTCATAGATTGCGACGTTTGACAATCAGACTCATATAGGTGTGTTCTTCAAAAGATGTTCTGCGGGATAACATCTCTGCTTAAATAAGCCACTTAAAACACATTAAGATATACATCAACATGCCATGCAGATTAGGAGAGTATTGCATCTTCATGGAGTGGTATTGTGAATAGTAGGGATACTCTCCTCCCAGTTGACCAACAGCTTGTCTTCCACATCTAATTCACGGGATCTCCGATCACAAAGAATAGGTTACCACTATGAACAACTCATATTGTGGGTCTCATACCCATCTCCCTTGATGCATTATCTATCACATTACGCGATAGACCCTTAGTAAAAGGATCTGCCAGATTTTTAGACGTTTGGATATAATCCAACGCAATAACTCCAGAGTTTTTCATTTTCCTGACAGACTGTAACCTTCTCTAAACGTGTCTTAATGACTTCATGTTATCCTTTGAGCTGCTCACTTTCGTGATCACAGTTTGATTGTCGCAGTTCATAAGGACACCCGGTACAGGTTTCTCAACAACCGGCAAGTCATTCAAGAGCCGGCGAAGCCAATCTGCTTCGACCGTAGCTGTATCTAGTGCTGTGAGTTCTGCTTCCATTGTTGACCTCGTTAAGATGGTCTGCTTGCAAGACTTCCAAGAAACAGCGCCACCTCCATGAGTGAATACATAACTGCTCGTGGCCTTTATCTCATCAGCATCTGAGATCCAGTTTGAGTCACTATACCCTTCAAGCACCTTTGGATGCCCAGTGTAGTGAATTCCATAATTCACAGTGCCTTTCAAATAACGCAAAACTCTCCCTAGAGCTTTCCAATGCACATCTCCTGGTTTTGAAACAAACCGACTCAGTTTGCTAACAGCAAAAGAGATGTCAGGTCTTGTAGCACTTGCTAAGTACATAAGCGAGCCAATAATCTGAGAATACTTCAATTGATCTCTAGCAATTCTTCGATTCTTTCGAAGCAGCACGCTAGCATCATATGGTGTTGAAGAGGGCTTGCAGTCACTATAGCCAAAACGACTCAAGATCTTTTCCACATAGTGAGATTGAAGCAATGTAATCCCACCATCATCATATCTCAACAACTTGATGTTCAGAATGACATTAGCCACTCCTAAATCCTTCATCTCAAAACAGCGAGATAGGAAATCCTTGACCTCCTCAATAACATTCAGATTTGTTCCGAAAATTAGTATGTCATCAACATACAAGCAAAGCATAACACCCTCGCCCCCACCATGGCGATAGTACACACATTTGTCAGCTTCGTTCACAACAAAGCCTGCAGCTGTTAAAGTTCTTTCAAACTTCTCATGCCACTGTTTGGGTGCTTGCTTGAGTCGATACAAGGACTTCAGCAACTTGCACACTTTCCCTTCCTAACCATCTACTACAAACCCATCTGGTTGTTCCATATAAATTTCCTCACCCAACTCTCCATTTAGGAAAGTAGTCTTAACATCCATTTGATGAACGAGAAGATCATGTGAGGCAGCTAGTGAAAGTAGACCTCGAATAGTGGTCAGTCGAGCCATAGGTGAGTAACTATCAAAGAAGTCTTCACCTTCCTTTTGGGTATAACCCTTAGCCACGAGCCGAGCCTTGTACTTTTCAATAGTACCATCAGGCCTAAGCTTCTTCTTGAATACCCATTTGCATCCTATAGGTTTGCACCCATAAGGACGATCAGTTATCTCCCAGGTTTCATTCGCCAAGATGGAATCCATCTCGCTACGAACCGCTTCCTCCCAGTAGTCTGCATCTTCCGATGCATAGGCCTCCGAAATAGAACTGGGAGTGTCATCTATGAGATACACAAGAAAATCATCACCAAAGGACTTTGCAGTCCTCTGTCTCTTGCTCCTAATAGGAACTTCATTGTTCTCCTCCATAGGACTTTCAAAGTGTTCCATCGAAATGGCAGGTTCGGTAATTGTAACTGGTTTCTGATTCGATGAACTAGGCATCTCCTGATTAGATGAGGTAGCCATATCCTTCATGGGAAAGATATCTTCAAAGAAAGTCACATCATTCGACTCCATGATCGTACCGACATGCATGTCAGGTACCTCAGATTTTACAACCAAGAATCTATAGCCAATGCTATGAAAAGCATATCCCAGGAAAACACAATCCACAGTTTTTGGTCCCAGCTTCCGCTTCTTTGGAATTGGCACATTGACTTTCGCCAAACAACCCCAGGTTCGTAGATAAGAGAGCTTTAACCTTTTCTTCTTCCATTCCTCGAATGGAGTTATCTCTTTGTTCTTTGTGGGAACTCGGTTTAGGACATGACAAGCAGTCAATATCGCCTCCCCCCACCATGCCTTGGAGAGACCCGATGTGTCTAACATGGCGTTAACCAAATCAGTTAGAGTATGGTTCTTTTTTTTCGGCCACCCCATTTGACTGAGGTGAGTAGGGAGGCGTCCTCTCATGGATTATACCGTGTTCCGCACAAAAAGCATCAAATTCATTGGAAAAATACTCTCCACCATGGTCGGACCTAAGCCTCTTGATTTTTCGATCAAGTTGGTTTTCCACTTCAGCTTTATAGATCTTGAAAAAGTTCAAAGCCTCATCCTTAGATTTCAGAAGATACACACGGCAGTATCTAGTGGAGTCATCAATTAACGTCATGAAATATTTCTTTCCACCTTTTGTCAACACACCATTCATTTCTCATAGATCTGAATGTATGAGCTCTAGTGGTGCAAGATTTCTCATTTCCGCAGTCGTGTGAGACTTACGAGGTTGCTTAGCTTGCACACACACTTGACACTTAGATCCCTTGACAGTGGTGAAACTAGGGATTAAGTTCAACTTCGCTAGTCGCGACATGCAACCAAAGTTAACATGACAAAGACGTGAATGCTACAAATTTGATTCACTATTGTTGCAAATATGATTAACAACTTTATTGCAAACGTCTGATAAAGATAAACGAAATAGGCCTCCTGACTCATAGCCTTTACCAACAAAGGTTCCATACTTGGATATTACAAATTTATTCGACTCAAAGACAAGCTTATAGCCATCTCTACACAGAAGAGATCCGCTAACAAGAATTTTATTGACGGAGGGGACATAATGTACGTTCTTCAGCCGCACGATCTTCCCCGAAGTAAACTTCAGATCGACCGTGCCAACACCACGAACAGAAGCACTTGAACCGTTGCCCATCAGCATGGTTGAAGTCCCTGCGGTCTGATAAGACGAAAACATGGAAATATCACCGCATACATGCACATTAGCACCCGTGTCAATCAACCAGTCAGGAGAATGACATACTAAAAGAATAGTGAGAAATATACCATACCCAACATCCTTCATGTCAGTGTCTCCAATGACAATATTAGCGGTCTTGCCGCCTTTCCTAGGATGACGCTTGTCATAGTGATTAGGGCAACTAGGAGCCCAATGATCAGGATCTCCACACACATGACAAGCACCTTTCTTCTTGCCATTCTTCGTCTTGAAGTTCGTGTGTTGCACAACCTTGTTCTTCCCATCAAACTTTGCTTTACCATCAAACTTGCCCTTGTTCTTGAACTTGTGGGGCTGGAAGTTCTGCTTCTGTACCACATTGGCACTAGATCCTCCCTCAATACCTCGAGCACGTGTGTCCTTTTCTCTCGCCTTTTCTTCCACATCAAGAGTATCAATGAGATCCGGAACGGAAAACTCCTATCTCTTATGTTTCAGTAAGGTAGCAAAGTTCCTCCATGAAGGAGGAAGCTTAGTGATGATACCCCCGGCAACAAACTTGTCCGGTAGCATGCAATTGAAGTGCTCAAGTTCTCTAGCAAATGACTGTATCTCATGAGCCTGCTCAACCACGGAGCGCTCTTCAGTCATCCTGTAATCATAGAATTGCTCCATGATGTACAGCTCAGTGCCGGCATCCGAGACCCCAAACTTGGCCTCGAGTGCGTCCCACATATCTTTTCCATTATCAATTGACGCATAAGCATCAACTATGTTCTCTCCAAGAACACTCAAGAGCGCAGCCTCAAACAAGGTATCCATTTTCTGAAAAGCTTGTGCCTGTTGGGTTTCTTGCTCTCCTTCAGGTTTGCCAAGAGTGGCGTCATAGCAACTCATGGTTTGAAACCATAAGACTGCTTTCACGCGCCACCTCTTATAGTGGATACACTCAAACATAGGAGGTCTCATGGAAGCAGCAAAACCACTTGGGGTAAATTGCCTATCATAAGGTTTTTGGATTGTTGGAAATATGAGCAATTTACCGAATGATTTTATTAACAAAAATACTAGATAAAACATGACTAAAATAGCAAATATAAAGCAAGTCATGCAATCTGACAGAGAGAAGGTAAACATCGTCTGCATATATGAACTTGTGGTAAACACATCTAGAACAGACACTAGATGAAGTTGCTTATACGAAACAGAACCTAACATACATAGGGCAGAAACTAGAGCCAAGAACTATAGGAGGACTTCTAATAGAAGGAGAAGAACACGTACGGCACAGCAGCAGCAGAAGCGCTGGACTTGGGGTCGGTGTCCTCGCCTGCCATGTCGTCGTGGAGGTGGGGGAAGTAGTCGTCGGCGACCGGATCGTCCGTGATGAAGCAGCTAGTAGTCGGATCGTCCGTGATGAAGCAGCCAGTAGTCGCGCTGAGCGCTCCCCAAAAACCTTATCACCCTTCTCCCGTACAGGACTCAAAAGGTGCGGTCTCGGAGGCCTACTGTCCCGACATGCGGTGCACACCGCAAGCCGGGATGAGGAAGACAGCAGTAGCGCAGAGGTTGGAACTGTGTGGCGAGAGGAAGAGGACCTTCTGATGTGTCTCTCGGGAGAGGAGCGACCTCTCTTATATAGGCACAACAGAGGGACGCGAACAGGCTGCGCCGGGAGGTGAAGCAACGGAGGGAGACGAAGTGAACAGGCAACACGTGAAGAGGTGCGCCGTTCGTCGGCTCGGCTCATTCCCGCAACCCGCGGCGCGGCGCGGCGCGGCGTGACGAGGCGAGGCGAGGCGAGGCGTGGCGTGGCGAGGCGAGCGGCGGAGGAGGAGCGCGCGTGAATGTCTCTCTTGTTCTCATGCTCATCTCTACTCCTAATGTCTCAGTTGGTATGTCGCGTTTCAGGTTTTATTTTCGTCCCACCTCACCCGGTCTTTTTTGGTACTTCTTTGGTACTTGCTCCCACCTCCCGCTCAGCCGAGACGGTTTATTTTCGTACTCCCTCCCACCTCCCAGGTAGTTCCCTCCACGCAAAAAAAATCGAACCAACCAATCTCTACTCCTAATGGAGCAGTTGGTAGTCTTCTCCGGTCAATTTTCGTCCCACCACTTTCGTCCGGTTTTTTTTCGTAGGTTAACTGTCGTAAATTTTTTTCGTCGCCTCCCCCACTTCATCGGTTTATTTTCACTTCACCCTCTCACACAATGAAAAAAACTGAACGGATCAGAACTTTCCATACTGACGCAAATTATTTAGTAATGTCTTTATGTAAAAGAATCAATCACAATCAATCTCTAAAGATCAAATCTAAATTAATTAATCTTCATAACATTTGTTTCCTTTCGAATCACGTCCATAACTTTCCTTCCTTGTTTGGGCAGAAACTGTTTGGTAGCAGAGATTAGGAAGCTTCCTATGAGTGTAGTAATCGGAAGTATTTTTTTTCTTGATGATTCGTTTCCATGCATGATGATAGTAAATTATGCCAACATTCACCACTATTTATCAATGTCATCAATCGTATCCATTTCTACCAGTTTTAAGGGAATCTGCTCGCTATGTCTTTTTTAAGGGGATCCGCTCGCTAAGTCGTCGTCGCATGTTATTTTCACAAATAATCTCTACTCCTAATGGAGCAGTTGGTAGCCTCGTACGGTTTATTTTTGTCCTCCTCCCACCTCCCCTGGTTTTTTTCATCCTCTCTCCCACCTCCCAATTTCGTTGGTTTTTTTCGTCGGTTTTTACTCGCCCCCTCCCACCTCCCAATTTCGTCCGGTTTTTATTCGTCCCACCTCCCACCACCCCCTCGTACTGGTTCTTTTTCTCTCCACTCTTTCCTTGCAAACCAATAATTTCCTAACATACAAAAGATCACGAATCTATCTTTCCTTACCCGAACCAATCACGCCCTACATCAGTGCATTTCTTTATTAAGAAAACTAACACGTAAATCTTAACGCATTGCAAACAAATCCCGTTATGGACCTAATTAATTTATTATGGAATCTATACGTGGTCGCATTGGTTCTTTTTCTCTCCACTCTTTCCTTGCAAACCACTAATTTCCTAACATACAAAAGATCACGAATCTATCTTTCCTTATCCGAATCAATCGATCCCTACATCAGTGCATTTCTTTATTAAGAAAACTAACACGTAAATCTTAACGCATTGTAAAAAAATCCCGTTATGGACCTAATTAATTTATTATGGAATCTGTACGTGGTCGCATCTCTCCCCTCATGAAAAAATCGCATCCATCTCCCGTTGAAAAGGAAAAGAGAATATGAACGATCAATCCCACACCCTGCATCTCAGTAGCAAAAAATCGCCCCCGCCTCTGCTACTGCGCCTCGCCGTGTGCCCGGCTCGACCCATGCCTCGCCTGCATGGCTGGACGCCGCCGTCTCCACCGCCACGTACAAGAAAAGAAAACGGTGGGCAGAACCATCCATTCAAATCGCACACCCCCACCCTCCTCCGCAATCCCTAGCCCCGCATCACCCTATCTCTTTCTCGCCTCTCTTTCCCCTCGATGTAGATGGTGCCGAGCGGCGGCCTCGAGCACCGGCAGTGCCGCCCTCTCTATCTTCGCTGCGTCGAGAGATGGGCTGAGGCTATCGTCGGTTCGCCGCCCATGATTGGGCCGCCTTCGGTTGTCGCGCATCACCGGCTCCACCTAACGTGCCCGACCCTCTCCGCTTTCGACCTTCCGGTGACCACATCCCTCCGCGCCTCCATCCATCATCCACAAGGCCACTCCCTGCACCCACCCTCCTAAATTCTCCATACCGGCGGACAATCACCAAAGATCCAAGTTGGCCCGATATCAATTTTCTTACATGCTTTCTTTATCAGTTGGTGATGGGAATGGGTTCCAATTTCTCTCTTTGACTGTGGATTCGCAGGCAAGAAGCGCTTCTACATGCATCCTTCTGTCGGTCCCTAAGGGTGTGTTTAGTTTCAGTTTCCGACTGGAACATCACGGGTCCGACCCATCCCTGCGTGACGTTCTCGTGTTTGGATTTGAAACGAACGGGAACCGACTCGTTCCCCGAAAGGGAATATTCCAACAATATCCCGAACAAACTCGTTTCTTCGATTTGGTGGAACGACGCGGAACGGCCTCTTGCGGTCTCGCCCCCTCCCCCTCCCGAGGCACTCGCCCCCAGTCCCTCTCCCTCACGGCCTCCCGTCGCTCCTCCACTTTCATCTCTCCCAAGTCCGGCGGATGGGCGGCGGCGACCAGGTCAGCGAATCCTCAACAGTCGGCGGCTACCTGATCTATTGGATGGGCAGTGGCTACCAGGCCAGCGGATCCGCTGCAGGGCAGCAGCGACCTGATCTGCCAGGGATGACCTGATCTGCTAGGAGGCGACGGCCTGATGTGGTAGGACGGCGGCGACCGGGCCTGCTTTTGAGGCGGTGGCCATTCCCTCACGGGCTGTGATGGCCACATATCCCACGCCATCAGTGTCCGGCCGCTGGCTGCAACAGTTCCAAACCACCTATCTTGCGTTGCTGTTTTTCATCTATGATATTTATTCTTGATTGAAATCCAATCTAATGTGAATACTCACAAAACATTGAGCACAATTTCATTGATTGCACGCTCGTTGATGATTATTTACCTTGTCTGTACTCTCAATTTGATGATTTTTCCCCTGCCTGTACTCTCAGTCTAATGTACAATTCGATGTAAATGCTATGCAAATTTCAATAGTATGTTTCTAGCAATACAAAGATTTTATACTTGTTTATATTGTATATATATATATGCATATGAGAGGCAACTTCACTATTTTTATAAAAGAGACGAGTTGAACTGAATTCATTCCATTCTATATCTGTCAACCAAACATTGAAACGGAGCCATTCCATTATATCAAATATCCCTAACTAAACACAAGAACGGAACCGGCCCGTTCCAGTGGAATGGAACCATTCCATTCCATTCCACTTGGTTCCCAAACCAAACACACCCTAAAGTACCAAGGTAAATGGTTGATGTTGCGTTTGTCTACGATGATATATGTTGGCTCTATTCCGGTTCATCCGAGCAGTTTGGTGACTAATTTACTGATAATTTAATTATATTAATTAAATGAGTCGGGTGTATCGTCGTGCATTTATCTTGCCAGTAATGTTCTGTGATGCTCTGATGCACTTTGGGAATTAGTTATCTTGTCTTCAATGCAGAATATTTGTTTATTAATGCATGAGAAGAATCCTTGTTACTACCTTGAACCTGTTTTATAATCCATATTGTTATGCACTAGCGCGTGTGCATGTGAAATAGATGGATTATGGTCCCGTACCCATTAAGATGGATATGTGTGTGTTAGAGAAAGAGAGAGAGAGGGAGAGGGGGAGAGAGAGTGAGGAGGAGGGAGGGAGAGAGTGTGTGTGAGAATTTGATGGTAAAAAAGTCGTCAATGTCACTTGATATGTATGAGAATATTAAATGTAATATTAACATAATTGATATTGAACTCTTAAAGTTAATGTGGCCCCGTTGCAACGCACAGGTGTTCTTCTAGTAGAAGTGGGGAAGGAGCCTCCCTTATAAAGAGGTCCAACTCCCTCTAAACTAGCAATGTGAGACTAAACTTTAGTAGTATCCCTTGCCTTGCACAAATGGGCTAAGTGGGCCTCTAGGATTTATTAGGAATTTCTGAAATAGTTATTGGGCTGCCCCAATTACTAAACAGTAGAACTCGGCTAGCTAGGAGCCTCCACAGCGTTTTCACGCTCTCAGCCATCGGATCACTCAAACGTACGGTCGAGATCAGCTCTCGGCGTCCCAGGTTGCTCACGCACTGCACATACATCTCGCGGGCTGCTGCTCCGCAGAGCGAGTTAGTTTTCCTCTCCATAATCGGGCCTTCAAAGGCCCACGCCTTTTCATTTTTTGGATGCTAACGCTAACAGCGCAGGTCGTCCACGTTCCATCGCTATCCTCCCCAACGGAGCAGTTTGTCTGTTCGTTGCGCGTCGCCGTTTCTGGCTCCTCTGTGCGCGCCCGTTCTTTATGTGCCGCCGACCGTCGTTCTTTCCTCCTCGATGCGCCGTCGTTCCACCATTGGCGAGCTTCTTCTTTGCGACTGCCTCCGCACCGATTCCGTCTCCCGCCCTATATCTGCAGCCCCTTCCTTACCGTATTTTAATTTCGTGTCTTTTATCGTTCGTCCGTGGCGGCTGCGGCGGTAGCGGCACCGTCGACGACCTCTCTAAAAATACGGCGAAACAGATGGGCAGCGGCGGGATGTTTTCTCACCTTCCTGCGCGTGGCAGTGTTTATGTGATGGCAAGATGATACGGGCGACGAGGGATGGGGCTGACAGTGCTACTCTTCTCCGTTGAGATCCAAATGAGCAGTTATCATATTGCAACGGAGAGGATAGCGATGAAATGTGGACGACCTGGTCTGTTAGCGTTAGCATCCAAAAAATGAAAAGACGTGGGCCTTCGAAGGCCCGGTTATGGAGAGGAAAACTAACTCGCTCTGCGAACTTTACTTTCTGTTGTGACAGCTCAACATTTATCAAACAATTCTATTATTGTTACTCTTCTTAAAATGGACGGGCGCGGCAACGCGCGCCTATATGGTCTAGTATAGACTAAATTCCAGCAATTTCGAGGGTGAAAATGTTGAGCCTGAGCAATGACCAACAACGTTTGTACAATTCATCCAATTTCATACAGAAATGCGTGATTGGGCAACTCACACTCAACTTCAAAATGGTTTGATTGAGCATATATGGACTCACCTTGGCAACTAATAGATGTATAGCTTTTTTTTCTTTCAGTGTTTTTGTGACAATTTAAAACTCATTTTATGATATTTTTATTTAGTTGTAAACTATTTATTATTGTTACGTTAAAACTATGTGATTTATTTGGTTGTGCAATGTTTCTTTGTAGTTAGATTTATATGCATGAAAGAAAAATTGTGTAAATTGGGCTGGCTTCCGACTGAGCGGACCCAATAGATCCGTCGGTTTGACGCACTGGCCAGCAAAACGCGGACGAGGGCGGACGCCATCCCTACGACAGACTCAAACGGACAAAAAAGGACCAAATCCGACATGGTCGACGCTTTAGAGTTAGCCTATGTGGCTCGTTATCAATGAGGGGTGAATCAAAATCAATTTTTTTTGAAGAAAATATATTTCCACATACCGATGAACACATGACGCCCTCGGAAAATTTGAGGAAGAAGTCAATGGATGTAATATGTAGGAGAATGCAGACGGGCTTGAGGAAAAAGGCAATGATGATCGGGTCAGCCACAAGGACATTCAAAGTACTTATCATCATCTACTCGCTCAAAACCACCTAAATACTCTGGGCAGATCAGACGGCTCGTATCGGCCCCGGGTAGCTCCTACAGCAAGCCACCGCAAGATGGACTGCCAGGTGGCTCTGCAACCATTTACATAGAGGTATTACAAGTGCACTTGCCAAGGTTGCGATATTGAGAAGCACATTGAGAGATCTTCCAAGGAACCACATGTTGTAATAAACACATATGAACTGAAGAGAGTTGCATACTTGATTTTTCACTCTGAAAAGGGGGATATACTCAATTTTTAATTGCATTTCATATCTAGAGTTCGAGTTTTCAACTAGCACCAGGTTCACGGCATTGTAAAAAAAAACCTTGATTCAAGATAAATGGAACCTTTCATATATACAATCAGCTTATTATTGAAGGTTGCATCGATGGTTTGTTGGTTCTTCTGTGTTTCTGACTAACCTTATTAATTTTTAGGGAGGAAGAGCTTGTCAATTAGATGGTAGTCGCAGGAGTCAGCCGAGTACTTAGCAAAAGTTGTAGCTTCATTTTTTAGAAGAGAGATGAAGCGTGGGTGACTGACAGTATCCAGCGCAGAATGTGAAATAGTGTGATTCAGTCCAACAAGGAAGAACGTTAGAGAGAGCGACAAGCCAAAGGGAGTTGTTGGCATCATTAACTGTTTGAAAAAAACATCTGGTAAATATGGTTGGCATTCCTTAAAAGATGAAAAGAAAATTTAAAATATATGGCATAGATGAGATAGGCCATATTTCCAAGATGGATCACTCATGACACAAATTTGAAGTCAAATTCATAACATAGTTCGATAGAAAAAAGATGAAATCGACTATGATAGTACACAATATTAATTGGGCTTAAATTCGGCCCATTACCACTATCGATACTAGTTTTATGTTTTTAGTTGGGTTTCAAAAGGTACTTGCTTTTTGTCACATTATCGGTTCATGTTTTGCCTATCTACGGACTTTATAATCATATTTGCTTGAAACATTTGTAAGTACAAGCTGATGCCTGGTGCATCACAAGCCCTGGTGCACTATATACTCGGGCCTAATATTTGACATGAACATAAACAATTTGCAGTGTTCTTCTTAGGCTGATTGTTGCTATGGAGAATGGAACAGCCATGCTATTGATAAAGAACAATCTCACAAATTGGATCTCTCTTCTTGTGTTATTATTGCTGAAATTAAGAGGCGCATTAAAAGTCTAAGGAATTGTCAAGCTTTGTGTACCTTGTAATAGTGACATGCATGAAGTCGAGTGATAGGAATATTATTCTATAATGGGCGGTATATATCCAGTTATAGGTTCTTTGATGGCGAGCGATTTTGTTGGTTAAGAAGACACGAAGAATGTCGAGAAGGAAAGGACTGGAAAAGATATTCTATTTGCCGATGTATGATGAAAACCAGATGCCATCATGCTTAACACATATTTCTGAATTTAAAGAATAATTTAATAAGTGCATCTATTTTTTTATTAATCTGTGGCAACGCACAGGTATTCGGCTTCTGCCCTTAGCAATGTATGAGCATTGTCCTGGTAATCATAGATGCTCGCATACACTCACTCCTATGAACGCATGATGGACAGCTCTGAGATAACCTTGGTGGGTTGGTTTCAGCAAACGAAACCTAACCACCTGAGTTATGCTCAGTATGTTGTATCGCCTTCTTTTCTTTTCTAGGATACGTGATGGTTCAGTACAGTAGGAGAAGATACGAAGCAAATCAAAACTAACATGCCGAACATTATGTTAAACAATTTGGTAAATTAACTATGATCAAGTTAACTGCATTTTCGAATGTATGCGTCGTTCTTTTCCTGAAGGCATCGCCATGGAGAAGTCCAAGGCCACTCTCTGCTACCTCAGGGGAAAACCCTAAATCAGTAGATCAGATGACGGCGTCTCTCTGGTACCGTTTCCCCCCTGGGGGCGTCATTCTTTGAGGTGCACACGGACTCGAGGGACCGGAGGACGACGTCTTTGGTGGAGCAGTGCTTCATCTTACACATTGATGGTGGCGGATCTCGGCGGCGTGGCGCTGTGGAGACTCAGCGTCTGATGCGCGGAGATGGACTCGCGCAGGAGGAGGAAGCTGTCTGGCGTCATGGTGGCGTTGATGGCAAAGAGGTCTGGCAAGGTCGGTGCTTCAGTTCTGCTTTGAGGATGGACCAAGGGATGATGGAGGTGACACCCCTTGCAGCGTGCGGTGCTCACTGGGAGTGTGTGAGACCGGTGTGGGACCCAATCCAGGTAGTGGCTTGGATGGGACACCCGGCTTTAAATGTTAGGCTTTGGTGCGATGTCTGTTTGGTATTACGCCCGGACATTGGGCACGCCTTCATCAAGGAGATAGAATAGCGACGGTGTTGTCAAGATGGTGGCTTCAGGCTTATTGATGTATCACCTTGTATGGTCTTTGTAAATAATTAACAATGTGATTGCATGCATTGTCCAGATGCAGAGGCCGAGGGTACATCCTCCTTTTCTAAAAAAACTGCATTTTCGAATTAACCAGCTTAAGATGACAAACTGAAGCAATCTATAATCGACTACAATTATCACAAGATAGCAGAAGAACTCATCTAGCGATGCTAGTAACCAAAGCAGCCTTATCTTAAACATGGTTTGTTTCTCCCACGCACTCCTCCTGCGGCAACTGCTTGTGCAAGTTTATGCACCAGAGAATTCGTGCGGCGGCCATGGTACCGTTGATGAGATGGACTTCAGTATGTATATATCAAACGGGCCACAATTCAGTTCGGCAACTCCCTCCGTAAAGAAATGTAAGAATGTTTAGATCACTAATCTAATGATCTAAATGTTCTTATATTTTTTTACCGAGGGAGTAGAAACGAAATCGATTGACACCAAGGTCAGCCCTTGACTCACCCGTTTGCACATTCCGGACCTGAAACTCTGTTTCTGAATGTTGACAGCAGAAGTGAACCGAAACAAAGTTTAAGACTTTGTATTCCATTTACATATGACAGTACCATCATGACAATTTCCTTGTGAAAGTATAATGTAATCGTCATTGCCATAAAGCTCTAATTGCACTATATTTCCAAGACATTACATGTGCAGCTTTGCTCAGTCCACGACAGCGTCAAAGAGCTCTTGTGAATGCAAAAGAAAACTCTAGCCAACAAAGCCACCCTTGATTCTTCATTGAGATCATGGATTAGTATAGAACTTGGCACACGGTGTTGACAACGGCCCTAAACAACGGCCGCCACAACCCTCCCTCGCTAGGGAGGGCCACCACCGGAAATTTTTTCGTGGCGGAGACGGGCGGTGACCAACCACCGGGATCTCTCGCCGAGTCGCCGTGGCGTCCCGTTCGAACCGCTCCCGTCACCCACGCCAGAAATCTTTCGACAAGTCTAGAAGAGAACCTCAGCATTCTTGGGGTGGCCCGACGTTTGTTTTATGCTTAGACAAGTGGGAAATCTACAAGAGAACAAGCCTCAGCATTTTTGTGGTGGGGCGGCTTGTGATTTAGTTGTAAGAACAAGCAAGTGAAAAAGATCTGTGTCAATGGAGTACACACTACACAGTATCTTAAAGCTTCGTGGGAAGCAAGTTGGATGGATTCCTTTAGCCGTTTCAAGCCAACTTGGTCAGTTGGATTTTTCCGGACCGCCCGTTCATCCTGAATCGGTGATGTACATCCAAATACCTTATACTACCTCTGTCCTAAAATAAATGTTGCTGATTTAGTACACTTATTTTTCTTTATTTTAAAAGATGTACCCCGGACTTTGCATCTGGGTGATGCATGTGGCTATTTTATTAATTATTCATAAAGACTTTACAAAGTAGTACATCAGTAAGCTTGGAGCCATCATCTTAGCAACACATGTCGCTACTCATATCCGGCCCCTTGATTAGGGTGCCGAATGTCCGCGCCTAATACAAAACAAATATCACACCAAAACCTAACTTCTAAAGCCGGATGCCCCCATCCTAGCCACATACCCGGACTAGGTCACATACCGGTCCGGCACACTCACCGAGCCCGCCACCGCTGTCTTCCATCGATCCATCTTCAAAGCAGGGACTGACAGAAACCTTGCCAGCCTGCCGTCGACGCCACCATGGCGTCAAAGAGTGCCACCGCCCTGCGGTCGATATCCGTGGACGATATCCAGCTGCACCATGCCGCCAAAACTCGTCGTCGTCGATGTGGTAGATACAACGCCGCACCACCTGGCAACCACCACATCATCGTCACTGCTGGAGCCACACGGAGCCCCACCACCCGCAACATCTCTCCCTCGAATACGAGGTCCTCCCCAGATGGCGCCTCCATGGAGAATACAACATGCATGACGCCGCCGCCGCCCAATCCAGATTGGATTTTGGACTTTCGTCCGGGAGGGATTCGGGGGTGGATAGGACAGACATCGGCTTCGCCTCCAGGGAGGATAACGTCGTGCAGTGACGTCGCGGATGCCGGGCCGAACAAGCCGACCAAAGTTTCCTTCGGTCCCATCCTATACCACCAAACATCCGTCTGCTCCGGATCCGGCAATAGCCATGGACCAAAACCTGCAGATGAAAGAGCCATGGGGCTCAGCCCACCAGGAAGGAGGACCGAGAAGAACTCAACGTAGAACTCCAGATGCCGAATCCAGCGATCCGACGTGGCCAGCGACGACGACCACCACCCCGTGGCGGCCGACGGAGTCCAAAGATAGAATCCAGATGGATCTGATCTGGTTCCGGCGGCACCCGCGACCACCGGTCAAATCCAGCGCATCCACCACTTCGCCACAAGCAGGCCACAGCCACCGCGTCGGGCAGGACGCCGCCAGGAGACCCGCCCGCCGCGCCGCCGGACCTCATGCTTGCCCGGCGTACCTCTCGATCTCGTTGTCCTACGCCAGCCATGACGGAAGAGGTGAGGAGAAGCCCTGGCGGCGCTGCTGACAGCGGCGAGGAGGGGGGGAGCGGAGGAGGCTGAGAGGCGGGGCGACTAGGGATTCCCCCCAGGTCGCCCACGGGGACGACATGAGAAGACACAAGTAGTCGGGAGTACACTTATTTTGAAATGGAAATGCTTTGTAACAAGGACGCCACCATAATCTTATTTTGGTAAATCATCTCATATGTGACAAGTTTGTTATAAAATGTGGAACGCGCTTCTAGCAAATCCATGTGTGTGTCTAGAAGTTCTTGGAACAACACTGATTTTATCTTGTGCACCTTTGTATGCAAATGCAAAGAAATAATTTTTGTGAGTGCATATTGTTGGGGAACATAGTAATTTCAAAAAAAATCCTACGCACACGCAAGATCATGGTGATGCACAGCACCGAGAGGGGAGAATGTTGTCCACATACCCTCGAAAGCGGAAGCGTTAGCACAACGTGGTTGATGTAGTCGTACGTCTTCACGATCCGACCGATCAAGTACCGGACGTACGACACCTCCAAGTTTAGCACACGTTCAGCTCGATAACGTCCCACGAACTCCGATCCAGCAGAGCTTTGCGGGAGAGTTCCGTCAGCACGACGGCGTGTTGACGGTGTTGATGATGCTACCGACGCAGGGCTTCGCCTAAGCACCGCTACGATATTACCGAGGTGGAATCTGGTGGAGGGGGGCACCGCACACGGCTAAGAGATCAAGAGATCAATTGTTGTCTCTAGAGGTGCCCCCTGCCCCCGTATATAAGTATCAAGGGGGAGGGGGCGACCGGCCAGGAGGAGGCGCGCCAGGGAGGAGTCCTACTCCCCTCTCTTTCCTAGTTGGAGTAGGAGGCGGGAAGGAAGGGAGAGAGGAGAGGAAGGAAAGGGGGGGGGGGGCGGCGCCCCCCCTCTTTGTCCTATTCGGACTAGAGGGGGAGGGGGCACACGCCCTGCCCTGGCCGCCCCTCCTCTTCTCCACTAGGGCCCATGAGGCCCAATAATCCCCCGGTACTCCGGTATATGCCCGAAACTCTCCGAAACCATTCCGGTGTCCGGACATAGTCATCCAATATATCAATCTTTACGTCTCGACCATTTCGAGACTCCTCGTCATGTCCGTGATCATATCCGGGACTCCGAACTATCTTCGGTACATCAAAACACAAAAACTCATAATACCGATCGTCACCAAACTTTAAGCGTGCGGACCCTACGGGTTCGAGAACTATGTAGACATGACTGAGACTCATTTCCGGTCAATAACCAATAGCGGAACCTGGATGCTCATAATGGTTCCCACATATTCTATGAAGATCTTTATCGGTCAAACCGCATAACTACATACGTTGTTCCCTTTGTCATCGGTATGTTACTTGCCCGAGATTCGATCGTCGGTATCTCAATACCTAGTTCAATCTCGTTACCGACAAGTCTCTTTACTCGTTATGTAATGCATCATCCCGCAACTAACTCATTAGTCACATTGCTTGCAATGCTTATAGTGATGTGCATTATCGAGAGGGCCCAGAGATACCTCTCTGACAATCGGAGTGACAAATCCTAATCTCAAAATACGCCAACTCAACATGTACCTTCAGAGACACCTGTAGAGATCCTTTATAATCACCCAGTTATGTTGTGATGTTTGGTAGCACACAAAGTGTTCCTCCGGTAAACGGGAGTTGCATAATCTCATAGTCGTAGGAACATGTGTAAGTCATGAAGAAAGCAATAACAACATACTAAACGATCAAGTGCTAAGCTAATGAAATGGGTCAAGTCAATCACATCATTCTCCTAATGATGTGATCCCGTTAATCAAATGAAAACTCATGTCTATGGCTAGGAAACACAACCATCTTTGATTAATGAGCTAGTCAAGTAGCGGCATACTAGTGATACTATGTTTGTCTATGTATTCACACATGTATCAAGTTTCCAATTAATACAATTCTAGCATGAATAATAAACACTTATCATGAAATAAGGAAATAAATAATAACTTTATTATTGCCTCTAGGGCATATTTGCTTCAGTCTCCCACTTGCACTAGAGTCAATAATCCAGATTACACAGTATTGATTTTAACACCCATGGAGCCTTGGTGCTGATCATGTTTTTCTCGTGGAAGAGGCTTAGTCAACGGGTCTGCAACATTCAGATCCGTATGTATCTTGCAAATCTCTATGTCTCCCACCTGGACTTGGTCCCGGATGGAGTTGAAGCGTCTCTTGATGTGCTCAGTTCTCTTAGGAAATCTGGATTCCATTGCCAAGGCAATTGCACCAGTATTGTCACAAAAGATTTTCATTGGACCCGATCCACTATGTATGACACCTAGATCGGATAAGAACTCCTTCATCCAGACTCCTTCATTTGCTACTTCCGAAGCAACTATGTACTCCTCTTCACATGTAGATCCCACCACGACGCTTTGTTTAGAACTGCACCAACTCACAGCTCCATCGTTTAATATAAACACGTATCTGGTTTGCGATTTAGAATCGTCCGGATCAGTGTCAAAGCTTGCATCGACGTAACCATTTACGACTAGCTCTTTGTCACTTCCATAAACGAGAAACATATCCTTAGTCTTTTTCAGGTATTTCAGGATATTCTTGACCGCTGTCCAGTGATCCATTCCTGGATTACTTTGGTACCTCCCTGCTAAGCTAATAGCTAGGCACACATCAAGTCTGGTACACAACATTGCATACATGATAGAGCCTATGGCTGAAGCATAGGGAACATCTTCCATTTTCTCTCTATCTTCTGCAGTGGTCGGGCATTGAGTCTGACTCAACTTCACACCTTGTAATACAGGCAAGAACCCTTTCTTTGTTTGATCCATTTTGAACTTTTTTAAAACTTTATCAAGGTATGTGCTTTGTGAAAGTCCAATTAAGCGTCTTGATCTATCTCTATAGATCTTGATGCCCAATATATAAGCAGCTTCACCGAGGTCTTTCATTGGAAAACTTTTATTCAAGTATCCTTTTATGCTATCCAGAAATTTTATATCATTTCCAATCAACAATATGTCATCTACATATAATATCAGAAATGCTAGAGGGCTCCCACTCACTTTCTTGTAAATACAGGCTTCTCCAAAAGTCTGTATAAAACCATATGCTTTGATCACACTATCAAAGTATTTATTGCAACTCCGAGAGGCTTGCACCAGTCCATAAATGGATCGCTGGAGCTTGCACACTTTGTTAGCACCTTTTAGATCGACAAAACCTTCTGTTGCATCATATACAACTCTTTTTCTAGAAATCCATTCAGGAATGCAGTTTTGACATCCATGTGCCATATTTCATAATCATAAAATGCGGCAATTGCTGACATGATTCGGATAGACTTAAGCATCGCTACGGGTGAGAAAGTCTCATCATAGTCAACCCCTTGAACTTGTCGAAAACCTTTCGCAACAAGCCGAACTTTGTAGACAGTAACATTACCATCAGCGTCAGTCTTCTTCTTGAAGATCCATTTATTTTCGATGGCTTGCCGATCATCGGGTAAGTCAACCAAAGTCCACACTTTGTTCTCATACATGGATCCCATCTCAAATTTCATGGCCTCAAGCCATTTTGCGGAATATGGGCTCATCATCGCTTCCTCATAGTTCGTAGGTTCGCCATGGTCAAGTAACATGACCTCTAGAATAGGATTACCATACCACTCTGGTGTGGATCTTACTCTAGTTGACCTACGAGGTTCGGTAGTAACTTGATATGAAGTTTCATGTCAATATCATTAACTTCCTCACTAATTGGTGTAGATGTCACAGAACCAGTTTCTGTGATGAACTACTTTCCAATAAGGGAGCAGGTACAGTTACCCCATCAAGTTCTACTTTCCTTCCACTCACTTCTTTCGAGAGAAATTCCTTCTCTAGAAAGGATCCAAATTTAGCAACAAAAGTCTAGCCTTCAGATCTGTGATAGAAGGTGTACCCAATAATCTCCTTTGGGTATGCTATGAAGACACATTTCTCCGATTTGGGTTCGAGCTTATCAGGTTGAAGATTTTTCACATAAGCATCGCAGCCCCAAACTTTAAGAAACGACAACTTTTGTTTCTTGCCAAACTACAGTTCATAAGGCGTCGTCTCAACGGATTTTGATGGTGCCCTATTTAACGTGAATGCGGCCGTCTCTAAAGCATAACCTCAAAACGATAACGGTAAATCAGTAAGCGACATCATAGATCGCACCATATTTAGTAAAGTACGATTATGACGTTCGGACACAGCATTACGTTGTGGTGTTCCGGGTGGCGTGAGTTGTGAAACTATTCCGCATTGTTTCATATGTAGACTAAACTCGTAGCTCAAATATTCTCCTCCACGATCAGATCGAAGAAATTTTATTTTCTTGTTACGATGATTTTCAAATTCACTCTGCAATTCTTTAAACTTTTCAAATGTTTCAGACTTATGTTTCATTAAGTAGATATACCCATATCTGCTCAAATCATCAGTGAAGGTGAGAAAATAACGATACCCGACGCGAGGCTCAATATTCATTGGACCACATACATCGATATGTATAATTTCCAATAAATCCGTTGCTCGCTCCATAGTTCCAGAGAACGGCGTTTTAGTCATCTTGCCCATGAGGAATGGTTCGCAAGTACCAAGTGATTCATAATCAAGTGATTCCAAAAGTCCATTAGTATGGAGTTTCTTCATGCGCTTTACACCAATATGACCTAAATGGCAGTGCCACAAATAAGTTGCATATCATTATCAACTCTGCATCTTTTGGCTTCAACATTATGAATATGTGTATCACTACTATCGAGATTCAACAAAAATAGACCACTCTTCAAGGGTGCATGACCATAAAAGATATTACTCATATAAATAGAACAACCATTATTCTCTGATTTAAATGAATAACCGTCTCGCATCAAACAAGATCCAGATATAATATTTATGCTTAATGCTGGCACCAAATAAAAATTATTCAGGTGTAAAACTAATCCCAAAGGTAGATGTAGAGGTAGCGTGCCGACCGCGATCACATCGACTTTGGAACCAATTCCCACGCGCATCGTCACCTCGTCCTTAGCCAATCTTCGCTTAATCCGTAGTCCCTGTTTCGAGTTGCAAATATTAGCAACAGAGCCAATATCAAATACCCAGGTGCTACTGTGAGCATTAGTAAGGTACAGATCAATAACATGTATATCACATATACCTTTGTTCACCTTGCCATCCTTCTTATCCGCCAAATACTTGGGGCAGTTCCGCTTCCAGTGACCAATCTGCTTGCAGTAGAAGCACTCAGTCTCAGGCTTAGGTCCATACTTGAGTTTCTTCTCTTGAGGAGCAACTTGTTTGCCGTTCTTCTTGAAGTTCCCCCTTCTTCTTCCCTTTACCCTTTTTCTTGAAACTGGTGGTCTTATTGACCATCAACACTTGATGATCCTTTTTGATTTCTACCTCCACAGCTTTTAGCATTGCGAAGAGCTCGGGAATAGTCTTGTTCATCCGTTGCATATTATAGTTCATCACGAAGCTCTTGTAGCTTGGTGGCAGTGATTGAAGAATTCTGTCAATGACACTATCATCAGGAAGATTAACTCCCAGTTGAATCAAATGATTATTATACCCAGACATTTTGAGTATATGTTCACTGACAGAACTATTCTCCTCCATCTTGCAGCTATAGAACTTATTGGAGACTTCATATCTCTCAATCCAGGCATTTTCTTGAAATATTAACTTCAACTCCTGGAACATCACATATGCTCCATGACGTTCAAAACGTCGTTGAAGTCCCGATTCTAAGCCGTAAAGCATGGCACACTGAACTATCGAGTAGTCATCATCTTTGCTCTGCCAGACGTTCTTAACGTCATCAGTTGCATCTGCAGCAGGCCTGGCACCCAGCGATGCTTTCAGGACGTAATTCTTTTATGCAGCAATGAGGATAATCCTCAAGTTACGGACCCAGCCCGTGTAATTGCTACCATCATCTTTCAACTTAGCTTTCTCAAGGAACGCATTAAAATTCAACGGAACAACATCATGAGCCATCTATGTACAACAAACATAGACAAGCAAAATACTATCAGGTACTAAGTTCATGATAAATTAAAGTTCAATTAATCATATTACTTAAGAACTCCCACTTAGATAGACATCCCTCTAATCATCTAAGTGATCACGTGATCCAAATCAACTAAACCATGTCTGATCATCACGTGAGATGGAGTAGTTTTCAATGATGAACATCATTATGTTGATCATATCTACTATATGATTCACGATCGACCTTTCGGTCTTAGTGTTTCGAGGCCATATCTGTATATGCTAGGCTCGTCAAGTTTAACCTGAGTATTCCGCGTGTGCAACTGTTTTGCACCCGTTGTATTTGAACGTAGAGCCTATCGCACCCGATCATCATGTGGTGTCTCAGCATGAAGAACTTTCGCAACGGTGCATACTCAGGGAGAACACTTATACCTTAAAATTTAGTGAGAGATCATCTTATAATGCTACCGTTAATCAAAGAAAAATAAGATGCATAAAGGATAAACATCGCATGCAATCAATATAAGTGATATGATATGGCCATCATCATCTTGTGCTTGTGATCACCATCTCCGAAGCACCGTCATGATCACCATCGTGGCACGATACCTTGATCTTCATCGTAGCATCGTTGTCGTTTCGCCACCTATTGCTTCTACGACTATCGCTACCGCTTAGTGATAAAGTAAAGCAATTACAGGGCGATTGCATTGCATACAATAAAGCGACAACCATATGGCTCCTGCTAGTTGCCGATAACTTTGTTACAAAACATGATCATCTCATACAATAAAATTTAGCATCATGTCTTGACCATATCACATCACAACATGCCCTGCAAAAACAAGTTAGACGTCCTCTACTTTATTGTTGCAAGTTTTACGTGGCTGCTACGGGCTGAGTAAGAACCATTCTTACCTACGCATCAAAACCACAACGATAGTTCGTCAAGTTAGTGTTGTTTTAACCTTCTCAAGGGCCAGGTGTAGCCACACTCGGTTCAACTAAAGTTGGAGAAACTGACACCCGTCAGCCACCTATGTGCAAAGCACATAGGTAGAACCAGTCTCGCGTAAGCGTACGCGTAATGTCGGTCCGAAGCGCTTCATCCAACAATACCGCCGAACCAAAGTATTACATGCTGGTAAACAGTATGACTTGTATCGCCCACAACTCACTTGTGTTCTATTCGTGCATATAACATCTACGCATAAAACCAAACTTTGATACCACTGTTGGGGAACGTACACTACAAAAAAATACACTTCCGTGATGATACGTGTTTGTCACAGTAGGTCACGTTTTTTGTCATGCATGTACATCCATGACGATTTTATGACAGAATCAAGATAGTCATACATGTGCTGTCGTAGAAGTCTTCCATGACATTACCAAAATTATCATCACGGAAGTGTCCACTTCCATGACGATAAATCACGCGTCACAGAAGTGCTTTCATCAAGGGTGACCGACACGTGGCATCCACCGTAATGGAACGCCGTTAAGCTATCGGGTCGGGTTTTGGATCCGATAACCCGTTAACAGCCCCGACAAATAGGGATTTTCCACGTGTAAAATCATCATTGGCTGGAAGAAACACGTGTCGGCTCATCGTTGGGACAGATATCATCCACTCATTGGACAGAAGGCACCTATGATACGTCGACACGTGGCACGGCCCAACAGTGGCCCATTCCTGTGAAAAGGCCGGTTCGTTTGACTTGGTCAAAAGGTGGCAGGCCGGCCCATGGAAAGCCTGTTAACGGCTTGTTCGCGTATAGCCCATTTACAACCCGCTAACCCAAGGCCCGTTACACCCTATTCAAATTAGGCCCAGTAGCATCATTTGGGCCATCCACTATGATTCCAGCCCGTTTTCACTTCTGGCCCATGTATGACCCATGGCGTCTTTTAGCCCATATGAGGCCCTTTGTAACTATTGGCTCATTAACGGCCCGTGGTGAAACTGGCCCGTAATGAACAGTGTATCACTTTACACCCATAAACGGCCCGTGGTGAAACTGGCCTGTAATGAACAGTGTATCACTTTATACCCATTAACGATCCGTTATTCCATGGGGCCATTTCCAGCCCAAGTTATGTTTTGGCCTTCTGAGGGCCCATTTATTCTTGGGCTCATTTGCAGCATTCGGTTACTTACGGCCCGTTACTGTCAATTTCTGCTTGTGGGCCAAATTCAGCCCGTCGTTAGAGTCGGCCCGTTTGTGGACCATTAATCTGTTGGGCCATTTTCATAGCATCACTAAACACGGCCTATTAACGGCCCGTTATGGTCACCCCATAAAATGTACGATTTCCATTAAAGGCCCGTCTACGGCCCATTAAAGGCCCGTACAATACCCATAAATGAGTCGGCCCTTACAAGGCCCATGGATCCTACGAGACGTAGAAGGCCCATGGATCCTACGAGACGTAGAAGGCCCATGGATCTGATGGTCCATTGAAGGCCCATGGATCCGACGGCCCATTGAAGGCCCATGGATCCGACAGCCCATTGAAGGCCCATGAGTCCGAAGGCCCATTGAAGGCCCATGGATCCGACGGCCCGTACATGACCCATGGATCGTACGGCCCGTGAAGGGTCATGGTCGGGCGAGTTGGCCCCCGTTTGAACGATATAGTATATTCAAAGAATTATCCTACTCAATACTATCACCTCTAAAAAGCATACACTATACAACAAAGAGATCAAGGCATACAAAGGTAGAATAATCCTACACTATAGAATAAAGAAATTACAGCCGATTATACCCACTGGCATTATGGTTCGACACAAGTGTTAATAAAGCATACACAAACAGCAAATTACATGTGATTCTGCCCAAGAAATGCCTAGGTTTAACTGGAAGAACATGTGATTCTGCTCTTGACTCCGCCACAGCCAATGAGGAGGACGTCGCCGCCCTCTCGGACGTCAACGAGGAAGCCCTCCCTCCTCCCCAACTGACCAGGGAATGGAGTTTGGCATGAATAAGTGCAATTTAACACAATGTTACAATGAAGGATTTATTGTCGATATATCGGAAGTTGCCACGGGCATGTATGTTATGACCTAGAAGTACTATGAAAGAAACCTAGAATCCCCTCTTATCTTTCACTGTTGTGAATCCTTGTGCGTTTGTGCCTAGATATCTCTAAATGCATCGACTGCTGTATCTCTCAATACTCAATACCATGGTTCATGGTGAATCAGTGCCAATGTTACGTGTGTTGATGTTTGAATCGAACTAGCGACTTGTTAGAACTTATGTAGTTTCTTTTATAGGATTGTTCTTGCTTGCTCTTTCACTGCAGTTTTCTACTAGCCAATCAAGAGCGGACCGATCAACAGTCCACCTTGTCTTTGTTCTAGATTTATTATGAGGATGCATTGAGTGGGAATTGAGAATCTTAGAATTCCCAGATTTGAGTACGAGTGTAAAGTGGGCAAACTATGTTGTCTCGTATGTACCACGGAGTAATTCTGCTTTTATCCTGCAAATTTTTGTCGTGTTAGATATGTTGAGGCCAGTAATTTTTTTACCCATAATCGCACTGATTACAGAGCACGAGCACATGTTCTCATTTCTATGTGCTCATGAGTGTCTTGCATGTTCAACATACCCTACTTTTACCATCCTCATCTAAGCCAATTCCTAACAGATAGGAAGAGGAGGCTACAAATCCCGCTGAATGTGGTTGTGACAAAAGACTGCATAGAAAACAGTGAGACCAGAAAAGTGATACAAATAGAGTTTGGTAGTTGTCTGATAACTTATACAAACATATTCCAGCAAAATGGAAAGAAAAGTACTAAAAGGTGTGCCATGACCCTATAGTTTCTCATGATGTGTGTCAGTTTATCCACATGACTAATAAATGTGTCCTTTCTTGTTTTCTTTGAAGTGAAACATTATGCGTTTCCATATGAAACTCTAAGAATACGTATATATATTTGATATGCGGATCAGATTTATGGTCAAGACAAGCCCAATTGAAATGTAAGTTGAGTACCAATCTGGGCTTAACATCTCACACTTTGTTAGCTAGCTATTGTTGAATCTTGAATGTCCGAAATCTTTTCCACTGCAGCTTAAGCGATGGGAATGGAATAAGTGAAACTTAGGCAGTCTTCCTATGTTGCACAAGATGCATATATATATACGCAGTGAATTCATCACTTGCTGTGAGAAAGGTAAAGCTTGGGAAGTCTTTACAAACACAACAATGATGTGATAGGAAGGAGCTGAACTTAAATTTGAAGCACAAGACCTGCGCAGAGGATGAACCAGGTGAAATCATCATGGTTTTTAGTATTTTTATGAAACTTCTCACCATTCCTCGTATCTTGCATGCTAGCACATATACCCGACATTCTTGTAGATTCAGTGACACACTTTTTTTGGGCATGCAACAAAGGGTGATCGCCCACCTAAAATTGTATCAACATTTTATTGTTGACATGGTTTTAGGTTGGTTTACAATGGATTGCAGCCGGGGATCACACATCAGGTTCAAGCAAGATATTCACACAGAGGTTTGGGGGGCCTCTAACCACCAAAATACGTAGGTGGTCAACTATCGTCTGATGCAGCTCAACGTCGGTGGAATGCAGAGTGTCGAAGACATATTTAGAGGAAAGCAAGAGACAGACAAGAAGAACTTGTGACAACAGTCATAAGCATGGGATGTACACACTGCATATAATGATATTTATATGTTTCCATAGATAAGTTTGTTGTTTCAGGGCAACACACACGCTTTTCACTAGATTTAGCTTTCTTGGATTAGGAATAGATCGGGAAGGTGATGTGGTCGGGTTGTTTTTTAACCTTCTGTGACAACAAAACAACGACATGGAAGCTACATGCAGAGTCAAGGGGCAATAGATTGAGAAGATGAATGATGTATGGACAAAGAAGATGATGGACGACAAGTTCAGTGAGAAAGACCGGCTCGAGGGGTGCTTTCTGTTTGTAAGAATAAAGAGAAGATGGTGCTTGCATTTGTGTTGTGGTTGAACATTTAATGCAAGATGCTTGTTCATAGGGAGGAAAATGAGCATTGGTTATAAATTTATTTATTGGCCCGTGGCAACGCACGGGACGGTCTACTAGTTTCTTTTATGTTCTACGGTTCAACAGCTAGGTGGCATCACATGAGTAATTCGCATTTGGTCATGTAAATACATCATTTATCTCGACACACAGCAATTTCGTCTATTTTTTCGGGTTTATTTCGCAGACGCACCCTATACTGGGTAAAATAGTAACATTTGCAACAGATAGCCGAGAAATCCGTGCATCGTGTTTTTCTTGGCTTGGTCTATAGTTGCATCTCGAGAAGAGATAACAAAAGTTATCAAGGCAAAGAATATAGGGTTGGTGAAAACCAATATTTAATATAATTTCATCGGTGTATGATTGATACTGAAACTTAAAGGTTAAAATAAGAAGAAACGTCAATGTTAGAAGAGTTTAGCGATATAAAGAATGCACAATTCAGTGCCAAAACGGGCTTGCACATCTCACCTTAAGTCAATCAAAAGGTTGGAGACCTGGAGTCCTACTATTTAGTGCATACATCTGTTGCACTGGGCTTTGTCGTGCACCTGGTGCTGCCAGCGCCGGTTATACATAGTAGAGGTTCGTAAAAATTCTTAAATTTTGTGGGAACATATATGCAACATATATGAGTTAGCCCACAAAACTAAAATAAAATTGCACTGTATTTCCAACACATTACACATGCACTAACGTGTAGCCTAGGGAAATGCACACGAGAGAGAGTCGTCGGTGCAGCTTGCTCAGTCTACGACACCGTCAAAGAGCTCTTGTGAATGAAAAGAAAAACTCTTAGCCAACAAAGCCACCCTTGATTCTTCGGTTAAATCATGGATTAGTATAACACTTGGCACACGTACGGAGATGACCTGTTGCACGAAGCTACGCATCGTTCATGCGCAAGCATAGCACGAGTGCTCCGCTGGACACACTGACCATGCTAGTATTAAAAAGGTGGTTGCACGGCCGTATGGTCCACGCGAACCATGCATGATTTTTTTAACACGGTATTAAAACTCATCGCTGGAAATTTTAAAATAAATTTAGGATAAACACGAGCAGCATCAGGACTGGAATACCACTGTCCACCTAACCATCCAATCGCAAGTTGGTTCGCAGCTCATGCATTGAATTGCTGTGATATTCTATCACAAGAAACAGCAATGCTCTCGACGAGATAGACACAGCTTAGCCCACGCGCCTGAATTAATTAACAGCGTTCGTTCGACTTTTCGAGTACAGCCTACTAAAAAAGAAACGCCTCCGTGTAACTCACTCGGCTCGCCGGAGCGGAGAGCGGCGGCGGGCAGGCGTCGCCGTCGTATCGTACGTCCAGTCCATGCCTATCCACAAACCAAACCAGCAGTCCCGAGTTGAGGACAGGCGGCCGTGCGTCGCGCACAATGCATGTCTTCCCGGGCACGATTCGGATGCCAACCAAACCCGTCCGATTCTCCCATTCGAACCGGTCCCGTCACCCACTCCAGAAATCTCTCGACAAGTCTACAAGAGAACCTCAGCAATCTTGTGGTGGCCCGGCGTTTGTTTTATGCTTAGACAAGCGGGAAATCTACCAGAGAACAAGCCTCAGCATTTTTGTGGTGGTGCGGCTTGTGATTTACTAAGAACAAACAGGTGAAAAGAGCTTTTTTACGGTACCCTATACTGCTGAAGCGGGAGGCACCAGTATAACTAAATCGGACCATTGATTTTCTGAGGGTAGGATAGGCATCAAAATTAGGGGCGATATGTTTTCTTTTTGCCACGGGCCTATGTTTGAGCCCAGTTTGTACGCACACCAACTCGCGGTACTCGACCGCTAGTCTCCGCCGCTCGCCTCCTTCTCCCTACCATGGGTGCCGCCGCCAGTCGCCGCCGCTAGCCTCCTTCTCCCTGCCGTGGGCGCCGCCGCCACTCTCCCACGTTCCAGCACAGGGTGCCGCCGCCAGTCGCCGCCGCTCGCCTCCTTCTCCCTGCCGTGGGTGCCGCCGCTAGCCGCAGCCGCTAGCCTCCTTCTCCCTGCCGCCACTCTCCCACGCTCCAGCACAGCCCTGCTCCTGCGGCCGCGCCACCCTAGTCGACATAGCTGCTTCCGCCCTTGTAGATCCACGCTCGCCGTCGTGGACCTCCGCGGCGCGTCCCTGTATCTCTGACGTGGTAAGGATTACTCTTGTGAACTCTACACTAGAATTGGCATGTCTTCAGTTGATGGACAAATCATGTTCAGTACTGCTGCATGATGGAAAAAATCAGAGTTAATTAGATCCTGCATGATGGGAAAATCATAGTTAATTATATCCTGCAGTGCACGCTCGTCAAAAGAGTATCCACAGTTTATAAGTGTACTGTTATTTTGTGCTATAATACTTTTGCATGTGTACTGCTGTCTATGAACATCAACAAATCATGGCTCATTTTTGGATGATAACAAAAATAGTACCAAATGTTGTTCAATGACATACTGGAGTATATGTAATGTTTCTGTTTGATTATATACGCAAGCATTGTTACTGATCATTTTGATATTCTTGTTCATACTTTTAGCACGACATACTAAGGCTATCTTATTCTTCGTACTGAAGCGAGTTTTAGTTTCACAAGTGGAATTCAAATAAGTTAGATTTGATACTTTATTAATTGCAGTGTTTGACATGGAATATGGGAGTGGCACACTGGAGGACATTGCAGAATATGACACGGTGATCAGTCAAATTTTTGGCAGCGAGGAAGATGGTTACAATTACTATAATGCATATGCTCGGTCAAAGGGTTTTGGTGTTCGAAAGGAAGAACTGACTAGGAAGTCGGACACGAACATAGCTTTTCGGCGCCTCTATGTCTGCTCTAAAGAAGGATATCGGGCGAGGAAGCACTTTGAAAAAACTAAACGGGTGCGAACTCCTAGGCCGCTGTCACGTTGTGGATGTGGCGCTCGGATGGAGATCGAGCTTCGTATGGATAATGGTGAATGGTTTGTAAAAGATTTTGTGGACGAACATAACCATCCACTCGCTAAGCCTGAGCAGACACCTTACATAAGGTCACATCGTGGGCTGAGTGACGTGCAAAAGGCTGATGTCATTGAGTATGGAATTGGTGGCCATCGAACACATCAAATAATGGAAGTAATGGAGAAGGATAGTGGTGGTTTCTGCAAGGTAGGCTTTATACCTCGGAACCTGTATAATTTTGTTGCCAAGTACAAGAAGGAAAGGATAGAAGGCCGTGATGCCGAATTTGTGCTCTGTTATATGGCAGCCCGAAAGGACATGGATGGCGAATTTTTTTACAAGTACAACACTGATAGTGAAAGGCATCTGCTGAACATCTTTTGGGCAGACGCATAGTCTCGGATTGACTACGATGCCTTTGGTGGCGTCGTGATCTTTGATAGCACTTACCGTGTGAACAAATACAACCTGCCATTTGTCCCCTTCATAGGAGTGAATCACCATCGCAACACGACCGTGTTTGGCTTTGGTATTGTCTCAGCTGAGACCGAGGCATCTTTTGTGTGGTTGCTTGAAGCATTTTTGGAGTCAACGCAGCAGAAACATCCTAGATCAGTAATCACAGATGGTGACCATGCAATGGCGAAGGCAATAGCGGCGGTTTTTCCCAATACAGATCACCGGTTGTGCAGCTGGCACATCGAGCAAAACATGATACGACACCTACGAAAGCAAAAGCTCAAGGATTTTAGGAAATTTGTTTATCACATCTGGGATGTCGATGAGTTTGAGAGACGTTGGGTTGAGTTTATGGTGGATTATGATATCTCTGAAAAAGATGCTTGGATTATGACGATGTACGAGCTGAGGAAGAAGTGGTCTAGGGCCTATACGAAAGGTAGATATTTCCTTGGCATGCAGAGCAATCAGCGTAGCGAAAGCCTCTAGGCTTCATAAGAATCTGGATAGGAGAATGTCACTTGTTGATTTGCTAGAGCACTCAGATCACTGTTTATCACGTATCCGCAAGAATGAGGCCGAGTTGGATGCTACAGCTTCACTGACAGTACCTTTTACTGAATTAACAGCTGATCCACTTGAGAGAAGTGCTGCTCTCATTTATACTCCAGTGATGTTCAAGAAGGTAAAACATCAAATCATGCAGTTGTCAAAATGGGAAGTAGCAGAAGTGACCAAGAATGATGCTTTTGTTCTGTATACAGTTGCTCGCAAAGAGAGTAGGCATGTGACGTATGATGTGAGGTTTGTCATGGCAGGCCCGTTGCTTCAGAGCTTGAATTGCTGTTGTCTGAAGATGGAATCGGAGGAGATCCCGTGCGCTCACATTTTTTCTGTTCTAAAATACCTTGGCTTAGTCAGCATTCCTAGGTGTTGTGTCTCAACAAGATGGACGATGGTAGGCAATAGGGGCGGAGCTACAGGGTGTCCAGGGTGGGCCGCACCCTGGGATTTTGGACCAGGCTATACCTCTACGTATTAGGAATGGGCAAGAGAAAAATAAAAAGCCCAATATGATCCATATGTGGCTAGCCCACGAAGAAACGCACGCAGCTGTTCGGGCCACTGCTCGTCCTTTGCCCTCGCTCCCTAATTCTTCCGTCATCTCGCCGCCACGGCTCGCTTCCTGCCTCGCGTGCTCGCTGACTTCTTTTATGCAAAACTGAGACTTAATTGAGAATTCTCATAAGTTTCTAAGACTTAATTGTCAAAAAAATTTAGACCACCCTGTTTTCAAATCCTAGCTCCGCCACTGGTAGGCAAGTCCGCATTTGACTCGGAGAGGAATGGTAATATGCATGAATGGTCTGAGCGGATGGATCGTTACCATGAACTCTGCAACATTTGTAGTCTGTATTTATTCGAAGCTTCAAACAGCCAGGAGACGTCACAGAAGGTGGTGGATTTTCTCAAGGGTATTATAGCTGAAGGTGGCGAAGATGATGGGAAAAATGAGGCGGCATCACTGGGCCCTCTTCCAGCATATTTTTCAGGGTCAAGCCAAGCATGTCCAGGAAATGTCCGGAATCCAAAAATAATTAAACCGAAAGGTGCTCCATCCAAGACATCTAACAAGAGGTGGAAGCCGTTTAACGAGATATGGAATGAAAAAATGTTCCGAAGAAGTGAACTTTATTTTTATAATGCCTGAATTTTATAATGCCAGACTTGTATGAATTGAATTTTTTAGTGCTGGTGCCGCTCATGTACTCGTCTACTCATGCTATCGATGCATCTCCTGAAACTATTATTTTGTTGCGTTGTGTGGCAGAAGATTTATTGTGTTGGTGTTTCCTAAATGATTTATCTTATCACATGAAGGTCATTTTATTGGGATTAGGAAGTGCATAGTAAGCGTGTTCATATGATCTCGCGAGTCAATTTCTAATTTGTTGGGTGAGTTATATATTCTGTTCTTGAGCTGAAAAGTTGGCTATGGCGGTACATATCTGGACGGATGGTTGCACATGTATGCAAAGTATACACTGAAAAGGAGGCAATAGGTGAAAATCACAAAATGAATTATCGTTTTGGGCTACAGATAATAAAAAATAATTACAAGCAAAATATAAATAATGTCTATAATGGGATTCAAACCCATTATAGACATTATTTATATTACTAAACAACCTAACCAGATGAACAAATATTTTTTATGTAACTTTCCAGATATATATAGTTATTTATGTCACTTCAGATAGCTCGCAATAAAAAAATAGGAAAATATTATAACTAGGGTCGCAAATTATTTTGTACAGATAATTGGAGTCACCTAATATCCCTCTGTACATCCTAAAAATTGGAAAAAGTTTGGGCTCATTTGGTTGTGTTGAAAAGAAAACGCCTTTCAGACTTGGCCTCCGGCAGACCTGAACGGTCCTGATTGCACATGACGTACGTGATGACATGGATGAAATGACACCAAATTTTGCCAGCATGTGTGCATGCCCAATCTATCCCCCCACGCATGATTTGGATGAAAACGGACACTGAACGCACGTTGCGTCATGTCCCCGCGGTGTTTTAGGGTTTTTTTCACCGGGAAAACCCTAAAATATGCATCAAACGTCGGGAATCAACGAAAATTGACATGCATTATTGCCATGGTGCTGTGAGGGTGTGGAAAAAGTTTGGGCTCATTTGGTTGAGTTGGAAAAGAAAATGCCTTTGAGACTTGACCTCCGGCAGACCCGAACAGTCCTGATTGCACATACGTACGTGATGACATGGATGAAATGACACCAAATTTTGCCAGCATGTGTGCATGCCCAATCTATCCCCCCACGCATGAGTTGGACGAAAACGGACACTGAACGCACGTTGCGTCATGTCCCGGCGGTGTTTTAGGGTTTTTCTCACCGGGAAAACCCTAAAATATGCATCAAACGTCGGGAATCAACGAAAATTGACATGCATTATTGCCATGGTGCTGTGAGGGTGTGGAAAAAGTTTGGCCTCATTTGGTTGAGTTGGAAAAGAAAATGCCTTTGAGACTTGAGCTCCGGCAGACCCGAACGGTCCTGATTGCACATGATGTACGTGATGGCATGAATGAAATGACACCAAATTTTTCAAGCATGTGTGCATGCCCTATCTATACCCCCACGTAAAATTTGGATGAAGTTGGACACGTAACGCACGTTGCGTCACGTCCGGGCAGTGTTTTAGGGTTTTTTTCACCGGGAAAACCTTAAAAAATGCATCGAACGGCGGGACTCAACGAAAATTGGCATGTGTTATTGCCATGGTGCTTTGAGGGTGTGGAAAAAGTTTGGGCTCTTTTGGTTGAGTTGGAAAAGAAAACGCCTTTCAGACTTGGCCTCCGGCAGACCCGAACAGTCCTGATTGCACATGACGTAGTGATGACATGGATGACAGGGACGATGATATGATATGTATGATATGGGAAGTATGATCACTAATGTGCACAAGTAACGTTGCCGGCAATACTCAAATGGCTAGTCTCGATAGGTAAGTGACGCAAAAATGGGTTAGGCGTTATCAATGCAATTGCAAGGGCAATATACAATGGTGTCGTCGAGGTTACCGTCCTTTGCGATGATGAGTGCAGGTTATCTGAAGTGCACGTGGCTGACCTGGGGGGGGGGAGGGACTAAAGGGCAGCCTTTGGTCCCGGTTCAAGCCACCAACCGGGACCAATGGTGGTGGGCCAGGAGCGAGGCCCATTGGCCCCGGTTCGTCCCACCATCCGGGACCAAAAGGTCCAGACGGACCGGGACCAATGGCCCACGTGGCCCGGCCGGCCCCCGGGGCTCACGGACCATTAAAAAATACATCGAACTTCGGAAATCAACAAAAATTGGCATGCATGCTTGCGATGGTGCTGTGAGGGCGTGGACAAAGATTGAGCTCATTTGATTGAGTTGGAAAAGAAAACGCCTTTCGAACTTCATCTCCGGCAGACCCGAACGGTCTTAGTTGCACATGATGTACGTGATGGCATTGCATGAAATGGCATCAAATTTTGCACATCATGTGTGCATGCCCGATCAACCTGGACTTTTGAGCCTGATACAAGGGATCCGTCTCGGTCGAGAGTGCTACTTCTTGGTGTTGGAATTGTTGAATGAAAATTTTGTAAGAAATAAAAAAAAATACTCGAGATATAAAAGAAAAAGAGGGGTACTGGATATATATTGGAGTTTTTATTTAACCTTTTTGACACTTGGGATATGTATTGCAGACTGCCATGCACGGGAGTTAGGTATAGCTGTCCCGCAAATAAAGGGAGTTAGGCCGCCAATATCCTGAGAAAGAAATAACAGAAACCCATCGTACTACTAATACGCTCGATCTAATCTCCCTCCATTTTCCGCCGCCGCCGTTTCCACGACGTCCTCCAGAAAGTTGCCTGTGTGACATTGCATAGTTCGTTCATGGAGCCTCTCTCTTATCATCCGCCACCACGGAAGACACCACGAGGGAACCCGCCACCACCGCCATCAGTGAACCCGTCACCTGCGAACCAGCCACCATCGCCATCAGCGAACCCGCCACCACCGCCATCAGTGAACCCGCCACCTGCGAACCAGCCACCACCGGCATCAGCGAACCCGCCATCAGCGAACCCGCCACCACCACCAGCAACCAACCAGCCACCTGCGAACCAGCCAGCACAGAACCTGCCACCAACAGTGGCGGAGCTAGGATTTGAAAACAGGGTGGTCCAAATTTTTTTGACAATTAAATCTTAGAAACTTATGAGAATTCTCAATTAAGTCTTAGTTTTGCATAAAAGAAGTCAGCGAGCACGCGAGGCAGGAAGCGAGCCGTGGCGGCGAGATGACGGAAGAATTAGGGAGCGAGGTCAAAGGACGAGCAGTGGCCCGAACAGCTGCGTGCGTTTCTTCGTGGGCTAGCCACATATGGATCATATTGGGCTTTTTATTTTTCTCTTGCCCATTCCTAATACGTAGAGGTATAGCCTGGTCCAAAATCCCAGGGTGGGCCGCGGCCCACCCTGGACACCCTGTAGCTCCGCCCCTGGCCACCAAGGTACCCGGCACCAAGGAATCCGCCACCTCGGAACACGAACGACAAGGCGAAGTCAACAACACCACAAGGGAAATCAGAAGCAAAAAGGAACACTGTAAGGAAATTCAGTACCTGATCAATATTACGGCAGAGTATTGTGTTACGTAGATGTGAATATTATATCAGAGTATTTCATTTCTTAGATTTGTATATTAGAGCAAAGTATTTTGTTTCATAGGTTCTGACTGATTAATATCCTCGCCTATGTTTCCCAAAGATCAATCTTCATCATCCATATTACTGTTAGACATACGGTGAAACTCTAATCTATCCGGCAGATGTGCATAATAGATCATAGCATCTTTCGAAGCTAGATTAATGACATATTCGAATAAAAACCTATATGTCTTTGAGCTCCATGGAGCTCTTTATTTTAAAAAATTCAAAATTCATAAATTTTAGTTCCAAAAAAATCTGAGAAAAACACATGTATGCAAAGATGTAAAGTGTATGTGTGAAAATTTTTAGGATGAAATAACTTGAATTGCGAGCTGCACAAAAAAAATTCAAATTTTTTTGAAACTTAAGAGGTCGGACCCTTCCCCAGACCCTGCGCAAGCGGGAGCTACATGCACTGGGGCTGCCCCTTTTTTTTAAGAGTTTGTATTTTGAAGTTTTGAATAAAGACCTCCATGAAGGTCGGTCTCCCTTTGGCATTTTTGGACTATTTAGTCCTTATTTCATAGTTGTCAGATGTGCAGTAAAGATGCATGGTTAACTGCTACTATATTTATTATGTAATAATGCTAATTGAAATCCTTTTTGATCCAATGATCAGGAAACACAAGTCTGTTCCATTGTAGCATATCATGGAACTACTAAAGATTTCACTGCAGACCAGAGAAAAGCCATAGAAGAGGTCGACCTAGATGGCCTACTGAGTATCCTTCCTATCAAAATTCATCGGAACATGTGCAGATCATTAGCGGAGCTATACGACCCCACCTGTGACGCCTTTATCATTGATGGGGAACCACTGTCGATAACCACACGGGATGTGGAGCACATATTTGGTATACCTACAAGGGAGATAGGGGTTGAACCCGAAGGAATAGAAGTGAACCGGGCATACAGTGTCTCCCTAGAATATGGAGAGCGGAGCATACAAATTGCTTACCTGCAGGATATGTTAAAATCACATATAAAGACAAACACACATGGAATAGAGTTCCTCCAAACCTTCATTTTATATTCAATTGGGATCATACTGTGCCCAACAACTCAAAGATATGTTAGGTCAACTTATGTGCCGCTTATGCAGACAAAGGAAAGTATCAAGGCCATAAACTTTGCAAAGCTCACGCGTGATCATCTAATGAAGTGTATTATCAAGTGTAATGAAGCGAGAAAAAATCCTGAAAGAACAGCACTCCAGGGTACAGTCAACCTTGAGGGGAACCTTCCCTTGCTGCAGGTTGACCCTCACACTAATCATATAGATGTATGATTGTAGCACAATATTGTACAATGACTAACGTCCACATTTTGCAGTTTTGGTTCTGGGAGAAGCGTCGTCTAGATAGATTAGACAGAACAATTGATTACAGCAAACGAGATAGACCACTCGTCCAATACTGGGACGAGCAGAAGGTGCGCAAAGTCTGTGCTATTTTTGATAAGCACGGCCTTGAGGCCGGAGAGGTACATAAATTACGTATTGTACAACATTTGTATTTATTCTTCCATATTTATTTTCATTATAAAATAAGAACCAATTTCATCAATTTATTTCAGACCGTAGATGACCTAAAGGAGCCATGGGAGGTACCAAGGTCGCCGACACCTGAGTTGTTTGATGAATTGCCACCGACAGATTCAAAGGTAATTTGTTATTCTTCAGTTTTGTACTTCTTCGTGCACCAAAGGGTTAATAATTTTCTCATTAATATGCCTGTAGATGGTGATGAAGCTTCATGATCTTGTTTGCCGAGTGAGAACAGACTTGATGGAGCAGCACCTTCAGACCCGCGTACAAATGTTGCACAAATTCAGGCACCTAGAGCAGGAAAATGCAAATTTGAGGAACTGGCTATACACCAACCTGAACGGCAATGTAAGTACCCTACCATCCAAACACACACTTAATCACTCTTTCCTTCATATGTACAAAATAATGACAACTGGGTACCTACGCAGGACTATTGGAGCCGACCAGAATACGAGTACAATGACAGCGACAGATTTGTTGCGTCGCCCCTTCATGGCCGTGACTTGTCCTCAGACTTTGATGTAATTTAGTAGTTATATTAATTATATGAGTTATTTTTCTCATTTTACAAGCTCCTCCCTACGACTTGCAGGGTGCTCAGGATGACATCAATAGTGAGCAAAACTTCCCGGGTGCTCAGGATGACATCACTAGTGACAAAAACTTGCAAGGTGCTCAGGATGACATCACTACTGTGCAAAAAGAGTGTGAGAGAGACGATGCACGAAAATCAGACGTAAGTAAGTATATTAAATATGTGAGTCGCTATTTTATTATTAAATCTCCTACCTTGGACACGCAGGTAACAGGAGGGTCTACGATGAGAGGACGGAAGAAGAGAGACAGGAAATCCACATTTGCAAATAATGAGGATTTTATTTATTTTGATGAACCCAGAAAAACTAAAAGAGTCAAGAAAACTACAAAAGACATGAGTACTCCCAGAACGGGAATGGATGATGCTCCAGATGACAAGATTGTTGATGAGGTCATTGACTATGTCAATACATCCCCCTCTTCGAAAGTGTTGGTACAAATTGATGAAATTCATCTATATCGCGCTGATCTTAGATGCTTGACAGCACCAACCTTTCAAAGTAGTAAGGACGGATGGCTGCAATGCAAGGTATGTGCTAACTTCTTAAATAGTTAACAAATTGTTATTTCTATTTCGATTCCTTACTGCTTTGCGATTCAGATCTTGGATGCAGCCATAACATGGGTACGCCACATGCGCCCCAATCCAGATGTATGGGCCGACGGGAATATCTTCCTAGAGAGAGCATCAGTAAGCAATGTGCTAGTCAGAGACGGAAGCGTTCCAAGTTATACCCATGCTTTACGGAACAAAATGTTTACTAGTACTTATGGCAAAAAGTACCTTTCCCATGATATGGTAAGTCATAGTAGTCTAAGTCAATTACTAAATGGTACATAACTAATTATGTCTAAAATGCAGGTTTCTCTTCCTGTGAATATGATGAATAAGCATTGGTACGTGGCGGTTGTCAATGCCAAAAAAAGAGCAGTGCAAGTTCTGGATTCGATGGCATCACCAATAAAACAGTTTAAGAAAGGCCACCCGGAACTAGAAAACATGGTACATTTTTCAATGCTTAGTTACTACATACCGAGAGTTAATTCTCATATTATATGTCTTATGCTTCTTAATTTATTATAGCTCAAAGGCATGCAACTCCATATGAAAGTAGCATATCGGCATGGTGGCCGAAAAGTCGATACTTGGAAGGATTTCAACATCAGCACATGGAAACTTCAAGTTATCAAAAACATACCACAACAGAAAGACAGGTACTGTACACATCACTTAAAATCACACATTTAGTATTCATAGTAAAAAATATTTATAAACAATCCATATGATTGCAGCATGTCATGTGGGCTTTTTGCGGTAAAGAATATGGAATATTTTACAGGCAACAATCTAGATGGAGCCTACACAGCGGTACGATGTCCACACTTAATTTAACCATACTATTCCCATTGTTACAACTGTAAGGCTGACTCAACCTATTACGCAGGATGACATCCCCGGGTTCAGGAAACAACTCACTGCCCTCCTAGTGGAGTCTCCATTGAACATGAAAGGACGGCGAAATGGCGAGGACTAAGATAGTGAAAGTCGTGAAGGAAGGATGAAGAGAGCTGAATGCTGCTACAATTTGCTACTTTTTCTAGAATAAAATTTGGATTATGATTTGTTTAAAATTTATGCTCGTATTTTTGAAGTTCTGATTGAACTTTAGAAAGTTTTACAATTTAGAATTTGCCACTTTGAACCATCAACTTGTAGGATTGCAGCTTACTTTGGGAGATGAACTAAACTTGTCTCTGAACTATTGCATTTCTAGGCTTCCTGTAATGCTCTATCATGTATTTTAAAAGCATGCCTTGGGGCAAGCTTCTATATCACCACCCTTCTCCACACAAGCATGTTCAAGTCATAAGCTAGTGTTGGTGTTGCTGTAATTCCTATGGTCAATCAGGTAATCAGTGCAAGATGCTCGTCATATGTGTGGATGGAACCGAGAGTGCATATGCACATTAGATGTTGTGAATAAAAGGTTGTGTGCTTGGTCAGTAATTTTAATATGTGAGGCCTCCATTGGTTATGTATAATATAATGTTCTCTTGCCATGTATGTGTTAGTGTTGGTTAACAAAATGATAAAGTGAAATTCTTCAATATCAAACGAATTCTTTTTACAAAGTTTTTTAGTTCTATTGGATTTCCGGTAAGAGATTGTATACCAGTCTACCATTGTCTCTCTTCATGAATTACGGGTTCTGTATGTCAAACAATGCTCTCAGTTTAATGCAAAATATATTGTTTGTGTCTCCAAAACTTTCATACGACAAAAAGTTCCATCAAATGTAGACATCATTACAAAGTGGGAACAGATACTGCAACGATGAATTTATGTTTACCTGCTAGTGCAAACCATCAAGTTCAGCATCAGAGAATTAACTCTGACATGCCATTTCAAGCAATGTTGAACCAGCAGGTGCTACAGCTGGAGGAGGTGCCTGGAAAAGGTTTACATGTTAGTCTGGTTGTCAATCTTACTTGGAATCTCGATTATCAGTGTATAATTTGAACCAGACTCGTATTTCAAAGTAAAAAATAAGTCAGCAAATAGATCGGTCTAACATCACTTGGTCATAATATGTGAGTGAGAATTGAGATTTATATTTTGCGGGACAATTGGTATTTATTTTGGGCCTGTCCGCCGCCATTTCTAGTATTGTTTAACATACAGATTGACAAGCATGTGAACTACCACATGGCATATGTGGTAAGCTCCCTAAACTTGAGAATTCAGATCTGTTCTCAAACTAAATGGTAGAAACAGACCAATTGGAGCAGGTGAAATCGGGAAACAGTTTGCGAAACAAGTCACGCTAGATCATAAAACGGACGC
>NC_041381.1:666806877-666922210 GCF_002162155.2 Triticum dicoccoides
TGGCTATCCAACAACCTCGCAAAGCCAAGCTGGCATTACCATATTACCACCCTAAACGGCTAAACATACGTCCTGTACACGACTACAACTTTGACACCACACATATAACTAAGCAGCAACCCATGACATCTCCTAAGATAACCTGGATGCTCCTCTCAACTGATGTTAGTGACCAGCCATCTAACCTTCCATCACTCGCAGTCGCAGACCACATATGTACATTCACAGAACTGAGCCAAAAGTCGGATGTTATTTACACATGATCATCGCGCCCAATACATATAGGGCTGCTCTATTCTCGACGCCCAAATAAAGAAACAGAGCCGACGAGGTGAAGGACAAACCAAGCATTACTTTCTGCAATTCAGCATGCTCAGCTCTGCCGCCTGGTCCAGCCCTGGAGCTGCCCCCTTGTCGTTGCTCATGCAAGTAACCTAGCAATGTCTCAGCCTGCAAATCACACAATTGAACATATAAGTGGCTTGGAAATTCAAGAAGAATTTTTAGCTTGACCTAAACTAAGAAGGCAGACATGGGGTGCGATCCCTCTTTTTGAATCATTTAGTCATGACAAAGTAGACAGACTCTAGTGGAGAAACTTATAATTATAAAGCACGTACATGAGTATTTCAGTGGGAAATCTCAAGCACATGGTTTCACACTGAATTTTAAGTTTGATCAGTTTCTAGTGACAGCAAGCATTGTTTGACCTGCAGGCCTCTTTGACCTGTAGAGAGAGAGCACTCATCATCTTGTACTTGCAAGGTTTAGCATATCCTGGACTGTACTTAACAAGTGTGAAGTTAAACAAGTGCATATCTCGACCATGTGAACTGAATGTACATGACGAAATACGCGTTGATTTGGGTATTTCTGAAGACCAGATAGAAGAAATGTACCAAAAACTCAAGTACATGCATGCTCTAACTGACGATTTCGTTCCACACTATTCAGTACAATGATTGCATTACAGCTCAAACCTTAAGACTGATATGTCAATAAGTACTCATGCAAATCTAGGTAAGCATGGTGTGTCACTGAACTTGTACACCATGAGCATTGTTCGTTTAGCCATGGTATGGAGAAAATGCATGTCTAGGTAAAAAAAATCTTGAACAACAGGTCACTAAAGTGCATTAACTGGGTCAAGCCAGGTCCAACTTAGTGCAGTACTTCAAAGTAAAAAATAAGTCAGCAAATAGATCGGTCTAACATCACTTGGTCATAATTTGTGAGTGAGAATTGAGATTAATATTTTGCGGGACAATTGGTATTTATTTTTGGCCTGTCCGCCATGTCTACGCTATTAGGACTATGAGCAATTAGACAACTGAAATCAATGGCATCCCTTCCTAGTTCCTACCATTTTCAATCCAATCCTCTTAGCTAAGGGAAGAACATGAGATGGCAAGATGAAGTCAAATTCAATCAACATGAATTCAACTCAACTACTAGCTAAAGTGGTGAACGAATTAAGCAAGCAAATCTGAATCTCACCAGTTTTTTGGCGGGGCGGGAGGCGAAGCCCTCGCAGCGGTGCGACCACGCCCACTGCATCCTGTAGCAGCTGTTCATCTCAATCACCGGCTCGCCGCAGTAGTCCCCGCGGATCCTGGGGTTGAAGTGGAGGATCCTGGGCGGCGCCTCGCCGTCCACCACCTTGGTGCCCACCAGCTCCACCATGAGGGGCGTCTTCCCGCCGTCCTTGCGCTGGGCGATCTTGGGGTCGTACTCGGGCCGCAGGGGAGGTCGGCCCACAGCTCTGTCGTGGGGCGTCGGCAGGGAGCTCCGTGGAGAAGACGAGGCCAAAGAACTCGGGGTGAGCGCCGGCCTGTCCCGGAGTGCGACGGGGCGTATATGGAGAGGACGATGGGCCTAGCTCGGCAGCTTCCTGATCCGCCATAAATGGCAGGCGCTCGCCGGCGGCGGCCGGAACCCTAGCTAGTGAGCGCGGTGGAGAACGAAGGAAACGGTGGGGAACGAAATTGGATTGGGATGGGGAGGGGGGTGGGCTAGTTGGACACGAGGGCCGGTTAGGCCTGTTCGACACGCGGCCGGGCTGATGCCTTTTCTAACTTCACAAAATTTTCTTCCCAAAATGCCCTCAGGACTTCTATACTCGAGGACGGGAGCTAACCAGTGCATGGTCTACCGCTCGCGAGAACTGGAGCAGTACATGTCACGACAAACCGCAGATTTCACGAATTGACGGCCAGAATTTACCCAGGGTACCATAAAAGAGCTCGGTGAAAAAGACCTGTGTCACTGCACAGTATTCTTAATCCTTCGTGGGGCTGAATAAGCGGCAGGCAAGGCGGCTCTGACTTGTCAAGTGGGATGGATTACTCCCGCAAAAAAAAGTGTGATGGATTACTTTAGCCGTTTCAAGCCAACCTGGTCGGCTGGATTTTTCCGGATGGCCAGTTCATCCGGAGTTGGTAATGTACATCGACGTATCTTATACTCCCTCATCCCAAAATCGACACTTATTTTAAGACAGAAGAGTACGTAACAAGGATGTAAGGATCGTCTTGTTTTGTTAAACCGTCTCATATGTAACAAGTTACAAAAAGTGGAACACCCTTCTAGCAAATCCATGTGTGTGTCTAGAAGTCTTTGGGACAACATTGATTTTATCTTGTGCACCTTGTATGTGTATGGAAAGAAATAACTTTTGTGAATGCACATATGTAGGGGGAGCTAACCCTAAACCTCTAGAATGCTTGTTAATCATATCATACTATCTTGTTATGTTGTATCTAATCATATTGTCATCAACCACAAAAAAACAGGAGATTGAAAGGACATCCGCCCCTAATGAGGGTTTTGATATTGATGATTAGATGACTAACTATATTTTGAGCGTGCTTTCAACTAATACATTATGGAAGTGAAACATTTTGTTGGTCAGTGACACCCTAAGCAAGAAGGATACAAGAAGACGGATTACATCATTGTCTCCACCACTTTCGGTTGTCTATCTACCCTTACTTTACTTGTTGTTTCTACTTGCTTGTGTGTTGCGTTGTAGCTTCTTGTTGTAATGCATCATATAGGGTTGTATCACCTAGTTGCATGTCTAGAGAACTTATATTTCCGCACTTGACTCTAAAAGCAATAAAAATAATAATTTGGTAGCCGTCCATTGACACCCCCTTCTGGCGACATTAACAATATGTTTGATCCTTCACTGCAGTTTTACCAACATGAGGAGCATCCATTCCATGTAGTTAGTGCGAGTGAGAGTCATTGTTGATGAAGAACTCTTCCCCCTCCACCCATCCTCAATGATGCGAACTTCGCCACTGCTGACATGGCGGACGGTGACTGCGGTCTGCCCTTTTTTCAGACTGATTCTTTGCTTTCACGCTGTCCCGACATGGCCATAGAGAACTGTGTGTCATCCCATCACGCATAGGATGGATCAAACACCAATGTTTCTGATGCCAATTGTCGTTACCTAGCGCGAGAGAGTAAGTGTGGAGCTTGTTGGAAATATGCCCTAGAGGCAATAATAAAAGTATTATTATATTTCTATGTTCGTGATAATTGTCTTTTATTCATGCTATAACTGTATTATCCGGAAATCGTAATACACGTGTGAATACAAAGACCACAATATGTCCCTAGTGAGCCTCTAGTTGACTAGCTCGTTGTGATCAACAGATAGTCATGGTTTCCTGGCTATGGACATTGAATGTCGTTGATAACGGGATCACATCATTAGGAGAATGATGTGATGGACAAGACCCAATCCTAAGCATAGCACAAAGATCGTGTAGTTCGTTTGCTAGAGCTTTGCCAATGTCAAGTATCTCTTCCTTTGACCATGAGAGCGTGTAACTCCTGGATACCGTAGGAGTGCTTTGGGTGTATCAAACGTCACAACGTAACTGGGTGACTATAAAGGTGCACTACAGGTATCTCCGAAAGTATCTATTGTTTTATGCGGATCGAGACTGGGATTTGTCACTCCGTATGACGGAGAGGTATCTCTGGGCCCACTCGGTAATGCATCATCATAATGAGCTCAAAGTGACCAAGGTGTTGGCCACGGGATCATGCATTACGGTACGAGTAAAGTGACTTGCCGGTAACGAGACTGAACAAGGTATTGGAATACCGACGATCGAGTCTCGGGCAAGTAACGTACCGACTGATAAAGGGAATTGTATACAGGGTTTGATCGAATCCTCGACATCGTGGTTCAACCAATGAAATCATCAAGGAGCATGTGGGAGCCAACATGGGTATCCAGACCCCGCTGTTGGTTATTGCCCGAGAGTGGTCTCGGTCATGTCTGCATGTCTCCCGAGCCCGTAGGGTCTACACACTTAAGGTTCGGTGACGCTAGGGTTGTTAGGAAGACTAGTATGTGACTACCGAATGTTGTTCGGAGTCCCGGATGAAATCCCGGACGTCACGAGAAGTTCCAGAATGGTCCGGAGGTAAAGTTTTATATATGGGAAGTTGTTAAACGGGCACCGGAAAGTTTCGGGGTTACACCGGTATTGTACCGGGACCACCGGAAGGGTTCCGGGGGTCCACCGGGAGGGGCCACCCCTCCCGGGGGGGGCACTTGGGCTGCGTGGGGATAGCAGCCAGTCCCTAGTGGGCTTGGCGCGCCCCCCCCCCCCTTGGGCCCATGCGCCTAGGGTTGGGGGGGAAACCCTAAAGGGGGCGCACCCCCCTTGCTTGGGGGGCAAGCCCCCTACCCCTTGGCCGCCGCCCCCCTCTAGGGTTTCCCTAGAGGGCCGGCCCCCCTTGCCCCTTCTCCTATATATAGAGGGGTGAGGGGAGGGCTGCTGTACAACACAACTCAAGGCGCAGCCCCTCCCCTCCCCAACACCTCTCCTCCTCCGTACGTGCTCGGCGAAGCTATGTCGGAATACTGCTGCACCAACTGCACCACGCCGTCGTGCTTCCCTTGGAGCTTCCTTCCTCAACCTCTCCTTCCTCCTTGCTGGATCAAGACGGAGGAGACGTCTCCCGTCCCGTACGTGTGTTGAACGCGGAGGTGCTGTCTGTTCAGCACTAGGACATCGGTGATCCGAATCACGTTCGAGTACGACTCCATCATCACCATCTCCTTGGCAAGCTTCCGCTCGTGATCTACAAGTGGTATGTAGATGCAAACTCTCTCCCTTGACTCGTTGCTTAGATGAACTCATAGATGGATCTTGGTGAAACCGTAGGAAAAATTTTAATTTTCTGCAACGTTCCCCAACAGTGGTATCAGAGCTAGGTCTATGCGTAGTTCTCTTTGCACGAGTAGAACACAATTTTGTTGTGGGCGTGGATCTTGTCATCTTACTTGCCTCTACTAGTCTTTTCTTGCTTCGGCGGTATTGTGGGATGAAGCGGCCCGGACCAACCTTACACGTACGCTTACGTGAGACCGGTTCCACCGACTAACATGCACTAGTTGCATAAGGTGGCTGGCGGGTGTCTGTCTCTCCCACTTTAGTTGGAGCGGATTCTATGAAAAGGGCCCTTATGAAGGGTGAATAGAAGTTGACAAAATCACGTTGTGGTTATTCGTAGGTAAGAAAACGTTCTTGCTAGAACCCAATTGCAGCCACGTAAAAGATGCAACAACAATTAGAGGACGTCTAACTTGTTTTTGCAGCGATTGATCAAGTGATGTGATATGGCCAGAAGTTGTGATGAATGATGAATTGTGATGTATGAGATCATGTTCTTTGTAATAGGATTAACGACTTGCATGTCGATGAGTATGACAACCGGCAGGAGCCATAGGAGTTGTCTTTATTTTGTATGACCTGCGTGTCATTGAAGAACGCCATGTAACTTACTTTACTTCATTGCTAAACGCGTTAGTCATAGAAGTAGAAGTAGTCGTTGATGTGACAACTTCATGAAGACACGATGATGGAGATCATGATGATGAAGATCATGGTGTCAAGCCGGTGACAAGATGATCATGGAGCCCCGAAGATGGAGATCAATGGAGCTATATGATATTGGCCATATCATGTCACAACTATATAATTGCATGTGATGTTTATTATGTTTATGCATCTTGTTTACTTAGGACGACGGTAGTAAATAAGATGATCCCTTACAAAAATTTCAAGAAGTGTTCTCCCCTAACTGTGCACCGTTGCTACAGTTCGTCGCTTCTAAGCACCACGTGATGATCGGGTGTGATGGATTCTTACGTTCACATACAACGGGTGTAAGACAGTTTTACACAGCGAAAACACTTAGGGTTAACTTGACGAGCCTAGCATGTGCAGACATGGCCTCGGAACACGGAGACTGAAAGGTCGAACACGAGTCGTATGGAAGATACGATCAACATGAGAATGTTCACCGACGATGACTAGTCCGTCTCACGTGATGATCGGACACGGCCTAGTCGACTCGGATCGTGTGACACTTAGATGACTAGAGGGATGTCTAATCTAAGTGGGAGTTCATAATTTGATTAGAACTTAATTATCATGAACTTAGTCTAAAACCTTTGCAAATATGTCTTGTAGATCAAATGGCCAACGCTCATGTCAACATGAACTTCAACGCGTTCCTAGAGAAAACCAAGCTGAAAGATGATGGCAGCAACTATACGGACTGGGTCCGGAACCTGAGGATCATCCTCATAGCTGCCAGGAAACAATATGTCCTAGAAGGACCGCTAGGTGACGCTCCCGTCCCAGAGAACCAAGACATTATGAATGCTTGGCAAACTCGCGCTGATGATTACTCCCTCGTTCAGTGCGGCATGATTTACAGCTTAGAACCGGGGCTCCAAAAGCGTTTTGAGCATCACGGAGCATATGAGATGTTCGAAGAGCTGAAACTAGTTTTTCAAGCTCACGCCCGGGTCGAGAGATATGATGTCTCCGACAAGTTCTATAGTTGTAAGATGGAGGAAAACAGTTCTGTCAGTGAGCACATACTCAAGATGTCTGGGTTGCACAACCGTATGACCCAGCTGAATATTAACCTCCCTGATGAGGCGGTCATTGACAGAATCCTCCAGTCGCTCCCACCAAGCTATAAGAGCTTTGTGATGAACTACAACATGCAGGGGATGGAAAAGACCATTCCTGAAGTGTTCTCAATGCTGAAGTCAGCAGAGGCTGAAATCAAGAAAGAACATCAAGTGTTGATGGTCAATAAGACCACTAAGTTCAAGAAGGGCAAGGGTAAGAAGAACTTCAAGAAGGACGACAAGGAGGTTGCCGCGCGTGGTAAGCCAGTTACCGGGAAGAAGTCAAAGAATGGACCCAAGCCTGAGACTGAGTGCTTTTATTGCAAGGGGAAGGGTCACTGGAAGCGGAACTGCCCCAAATACTTAGCGGATAAGAAGGCCGGCAACACCAAAGGTATATTTGATATACATGTAATTGATGTGTACCTTACCAGTACTCGTAGTAACTCCTGGTTATTTGATACCGGTGCCGTTGCTCATATTTGTAACTCACAGTAGGAGCTGCGGAATAAATGGAGGCTGGGGAAGGACGAGGTGACGATGCGCGTCGAGAATGGTTCCAGAGTCGATGTGATCGCCGTCGGCATGCTGCCTCTACATTTACCTACGGGATTAGTTTTGAACCTTAATAATTGTTATTTAGTGCCAAGTTTGAGCATGAACATTGTATCAGGATCTCGTTTAATACGAGATGGCTACTCATTTAAGTCCGAGAATAATGGTTGTTCGATTTATATGAGAGATATGTTTTATGGTCATGCTCCTATGGTCAATGGTTTATTCTTAATGAATCTCGAGCGTAATATTACACATGTTCATAGTGTAGATGCCAAAAGATGTAAAGTTGATAACGATAGTCCCACAAACTTGTGGCACTGCCGCCTTGGTCACATTGGTGTCAAGCGCATGAAGAAGCTCCATGCTGATGGACTTTTAGAGTCTCTTGATTATGAATCGTTTGACACGTGCGAACCATGCCTCATGGGCAAAATGACCAAGACTCCGTTCTCCGGAACAATGGAGCGAGCAACCAACTTGTTGGAAATCATACATACCGATGTGTGCGGTCCAATGAGCGCTGAGGCTCGCGGAGGATATCGTTATGTTCTCACTCTCACTGATGACTTATGTAGATATGGGTATGTCTACTTAATGAAACACAAGTCTGAGACCTTTGAAAAGTTCAAGGAATTTCAGAATGAGGTGGAGAATCAACGTGACCGAAAGATAAGGTTCCTACGATCAGATCGTGGAGGAGAATATTTAAGTCACGAATTTGGCACACACTTAAGGAAATGTGGAATTGTTTCACAACTCACGCCGCCTGGAACACCTCAGCGAAACGGTGTGTCCGAACGTCGTAATCGCACTCTATTGGATATGGTGTGGTCTATGATGTCTCTTACCGATTTACCGCTATCATTTTGGGGATACGCTCTAGAGACAGCTACATTCACTTTAAATAGGGCACCGTCTAAATCCGTTGAGACGACACCGTATGAATTATGGTTTGGGAAGAGACCTAAGCTGTCGTTTCTAAAAGTTTGGGGATGCGATGCTTATGTCAAGAAACTTCAACCTGAAAAGCTCGAACCCAAGTCGGAAAAATGCGTCTTCATAGGATACCCTAAGGAAACTGTCGGGTATACCTTCTACTTAAGATCCGAGGGCAAGATCTTTGTTGCCAAGAACAGATGCTTTCTGGAAAAAGAGTTTCTCTCGAAAGAAGTAAGTGGGAGGAAAGTAGAACTCGATGAAGTACTACCTCTCGAACGGGAAAGTGGTGCAGCTCAGGAAAATGTTCCTGTGATGCCCACACCAACTGAAGAGGGAACCAATGATGATGATCAAGGTACTTCTGATCAAGTTACTACTGAACTTCGTAGGTCCACAAGGACACGTTCCGCACCAGAGTGGTACGGCAACCCTGTCCTGGAAATCATGTTGTTAGACAACGGTGAACCTTCGAACTATGAAGAAGCGATGGCGGGCCCAGATTCCTACAAATGGCTAGAAGCCATGAAATCCGAGATAGAATCCATGTATGAAAACAAAGTATGGACTTTGACTGACTTGCCCGATGATCGGCGAGCCATAGAAAACAAATGGATCTTTAAGAAGAAGACGGACGCGGATGGAAATGTTACCATCTATAAAGCTCGACTTGTCGCTAAGGGTTATCGACAAGTTCAAGGGATTGACTACGACGAGACATTCTCTCCCGTAGCGAAGCTTAAGTCCGTCCGAATCATGTTAGCAATTGCCGCATACTATGATTATGAGATATGGCAGATGGACGTCAAAACGGCATTCCTTAACGGGCATCTTAAGGAAGAGCTGTATATGATGCAGCCAGAAGGTTTTGTCGATCCTAAGAACGCTAACAAAGTATGCAAGCTCCAGCGATCCATTTATGGGCTGGTGCAAGCATCTCGGAGTTGGAATATTCGCTTTGATGAGATGATCAAAGCGTTTGGGTTTATGCAGACTTATGGAGAAGCCTGCGTTTACAAGAAAGTGAGTGGGAGCTCTGTAGCATTTCTCATATTATATGTGGATGACATACTCTTGATGGGAAATAATATAGAATTTCTGGACAGCATTAAGGCCTACTTGAACAAATGTTTTTCAATGAAGGACCTTGGAGAAGCAGCTTATATATTAGGCATCAAGATCTATAGAGATAGATCGAGACGCCTCATAGGTCTTTCACAAAGCACATACCTTGATAAGATTTTGAAAAAATTCAAAATGGATGAGTCCAAGAAAGGGTTCTTGCCTATGTTACAAGGTGTGAGATTGAGCTCAGCTCAGTCACCGACCACGGCAAAAGATAAAGAAGAGATGAGTGTCATCCCCTATGCTTCAGCCATAGGATCTATTATGTATGCCATGCTGTGTACCAGACCTGATGTAAACCTTGCCGTAAGTTTGGTAGCAAGATACCAGAGTAATCCCGGCAAGGAACACTGGACAGCGGTCAAGAATATCCTGAAGTACCTGAAAAGGACAAAGGACATGTTTCTCGTTTATGGAGGTGACGAAGAGCTCGTCGTAAAGGGTTACGTCGACGCTAGCTTCGACACAGATCTGGATGACTCTAAGTCACAAACCGGATACGTGTATATGTTGAATGGTGGAGCAGTAAGCTGGTGCAGCTGCAAGCAGAGCGTCGTGGCGGGATCTACATGTGAAGCGGAGTACATGGCAGCCTTGGAGGCAGCGCATGAAGCTATTTGGGTGAAGGAGTTCATCACCGACCTAGGAGTCATACCCAATGCGTCGGGGCCAATCAAACTCTTCTGTGACAACACTGGAGCTATTGCCCTTGCTAAGGAGCCCAAATTCACAAGAAGACCAGGCACATCAAGTGTCGTTTCAACTCCATCCGTGAAAATGTTCAAGATGGAGACATAGAAATTTGCAAAGTACATACGGATCTGAATGTCGCTGATCCGTTGACTAAACCTCTCTCGCGAGCAAAACATGATCAACACCAGAACTCTATGGGTGTTCGATTCATTACAATGTAACTAGATTAGTGACTCTAGTGCAAGTGGGAGACTGTTGGAAATATGCCCTAGAGGCAATAATAAAAGTATTATTATATTTCTATGTTCGTGATAATTGTCTTTTATTCATGCTATAACTGTATTATCCGGAAATCGTAATACACGTGTGAATACAAAGACCACAATATGTCCCTAGTGAGCCTCTAGTTGACTAGCTCGTTGTGATCAACAGATAGTCATGGTTTCCTGGCTATGGACATTGGATGTCGTTGATAACGGGATCACATCATTAGGAGAATGATGTGATGGACAAGACCCAATCCTAAGCATAGCACAAAGATCGTGTAGTTCGTTTGCTAGAGCTTTGCCAATGTCAAGTATCTCTTCCTTTGACCATGAGAGCGTGTAACTCCTGGATACCGTAGGAGTGCTTTGGGTGTATCAAACGTCACAACGTAACTGGGTGACTATAAAGGTGCACTACAGGTATCTCCGAAAGTATCTATTGTTTTATGCGGATCGAGACTGGGATTTGTCACTCCGTATGACGGAGAGGTATCTCTGGGCCCACTCGGTAATGCATCATCATAATGAGCTCAAAGTGACCAAGGTGTTGGCCACGGGATCATGCATTACGGTACGAGTAAAGTGACTTGCCGGTAACGAGAATGAACAAGGTATTGGAATACCGACGATCGAGTCTCGGGCAAGTAACGTACCGACTGATAAAGGGAATTGTATACAGGGTTTGATCGAATCCTCGACATCATGGTTCAACCGATGAAATCATCGAGGAGCATGTGGGAGCCAACATGGGTATCCAGACCCCGCTGTTGGTTATTTCCCGAGAGTGGTCTCGGTCATGTCTGCATGTCTCCCGAGCCCGTAGGGTCTACACACTTAAGGTTCGGTGACGCTAGGGTTGTTAGGAAGACTAGTATGTGACTACCGAATGTTGTTCGGAGTCCCGGATGAAATCCCGGACGTCACGAGGAGTTCCGGAATGGTCCGGAGGTAAAGTTTTATATATGGGAAGTTGTTAAACGGGCACCGGAAAGTTTCGGGGTTATACCGGTATTGTACCGGGACCACCGGAAGGGTTCCGGGGGTCCACCGGGAGGGGCCACCCCTCCCGGGGGCCACTTGGGCTGCGTGGGGATAGAAGCCAGCCCCTAGTGGGCTTGCCCCCCCCCTTGGGCCCATGCGCCTAGGGTTGGGGGGGAAACCCTAAAGGGGGCGCACCCCCCTTGCTTGGGGGGCAAGCCCCCCACCCCTTGGCCGCCGCCCCCCTCTAGGGTTTCCCTAGAGGGCCGGCCCCCCTTGCCCCTTCTCCTATATATAGAGGGGTGAGGGGAGGGCTGCTGTACAACACAACTCAAGGCGCAGCCCCTCCCCTCCCCAACACCTCTCCTCTTCCGTACGTGCTCGGCGAAGCTATGTCGGAATACTGCTGCACCAACTGCACCACGCCGTCGTGCTGCCCTTGGAGCTGCCTTCCTCAACCTCTCCTTCCTCCTTGCTGGATCAAGACGGAGGAGTCGTCTCCCGTCCCGTACGTGTGTTGAACGCGGAGGTGCTGTCTGTTCAGCACTAGGACATCGGTGATCCGAATCACGTTCGAGTACGACTCCATCATCACCATCTCCTTGGCAAGCTTCCGCTCGTGATCTACAAGTGGTATGTAGATGCAAACTCTCTCCCTTGACTTGTTGCTTAGATGAACTCATAGATGGATCTTGGTGAAACCGTAGGAAAATTTTTAATTTTCTGCAACGTTCCCCAACAGAGCTGTGAGAGATACACGCGCAAAAGAGAAATTTTATGCTGAAAAAACACTGCAACATTTTTGGTTGACTTTCCTTATCTTTTATGAGATTACAAAGCGAAAGGAGCTAACGACCTCCCGATCAGCTCATCATCATCCCTACCAGTATTGCCATTCTGTGACCTCATCACATAGTAATCAATTCTAATCAGGAGGAAATACAAAAACATTGGGACATGTGCATGAGGCTCCTCTCCACTACCTAAGTACATGGGTTTCTCAGATCTGACATGCATGCACAACTTACTTGACAGAAACCAAACAAACTATCCTGCCATGATAAGGTTAGCCCAGTAAGTTGATGGATCCAGCGTGACTCAAAATATACCGTCATCATATATTTATACCAAACATTGTTACATTGTTATAATTATGACTCCATTTGTTGACATATGATATTAATCACTACAATTTCCTATTATACTAGCAAAATTAACACTGTAATACTACACCTAAATATTGAAATAAAATATATCTATAATATAATTTTAACTTGGACCGATAAATTTTGATTAACAAATTGCAGTGACTTGGTTGGTTTATTTGGGAGACAATAAACTTAAAAATCTTTTGTTAAATGAAATTATTTTATCTTGGAAAAAAATAAAAATGAACAAACCACATTTCTTCACAAAGTATTTTGTGTCACTTTGATGAATTGCAAATATATGTACATTTTCCTACCTAATTCTGGAATGCATCATTGTCTATTTTAGGTGTAAGTAAATAGATGAGGTAAATGTCAATATTTTAAATAGATAATTCCAGAATCTATTAGGCAACTGTCCTTCAGTTGTTGAGTCGTTCGTTTATCAGTTCTTTAATGATAAAATATGTCTTTTATGTTTTACGGTTCAACAACTAGGTGGCATCACATGAGTAATTTGCACTTGGTCATGTAATACATCATTTATCTCGGCTCACAACAATTTCGTCTAGTTGTTTGGGTTTATTTCACAGACTGCACCCTATACTTGGTAAAATAGTAACACTTGCAACAGATAGCAGAGAAATCTATGCATCGTGTTTTTCTTGGTTTGGTCTACATTTGCATCTCGAGAAGACATAACAAAATTTATCGGGGAAAAGAATATAGGGTTGGTGAAAACTAATAAATTAATATAATTTCATCGGTGTATTGTTGATATAGAAACTTAAAGGTTAAAATAAGAAAAAAAAATGTCAAGGTTAGAAGAGTTTAGCGATATAAACTTAAGAGAATGCACAGTTCAGTGCCAAAACAGGCTTGCACATCACACCTTAACTCAATCAAAAGGTTGGAGTCCTACTATTTAGTACATACATAAAGGAGGACATATCTGGTGCACTAGGCTTTTTTTCGAATATTTGCACTAGGCTTTGTTGGTGCTGCCAGCGCCGGTAATACACCGTAGAGGTTCCTAAAAATTCTTAAATGTTGCGGGAGCATATATGCAACATATATGAGTTAGCCCGAAAAAAAGATTGACCCACAACTCTAGAACAAAAATGTACCATAAATAGTACATTGTTTAATTGCACAGTTCAATTGGGTCTATTATCACCATTGACATTATTTTTTCCAGAATTTTAAATTGAATTTGGATTTGGGTTCTTATGGAAAATGTTGCATATACATTTATCTTTATTACATAAAAATAGGTTTAGTAAATATGATGTAAAAAGCAACGGTGGGTGCACCTAGTGCACAGTACATGTTCGGGTATGTATTAACTATTGTATTAGAAAACACATGAATACTTAGCCTTATATGGTGTATTATACATGGTTCTTCTGCTTTTGGTGTGTTTGGACGGTGCCCAAAATAAACCATACAACTTATTTTGATCACTAGATTATTGATTGTGTGTTGCAATGGGGCATAAATATTTCGTAAGTACTTATGGTGATTAACTACAATATTAGAAGAAATGGTCAAATTTCTAGCTCTTGTTTGATGGTTTCATATATTTTGGTATTTTCGTACACTCTAACCAACTCATGTTTCCATCTATCTTCCCGTCAAATTTAAGAATTTTGAGGAATCTCTACGGTGTTTGACCAACGTCTGGAGCACCAGGTGCACCACAAAGCATAGTGCACTAGATTTGACCTCCCTTTTGTATGACCTAAATAGTAGGCTCCAATCTTTTGAGTGAGTTCATGTGCAAGTCGCTTTTACCTTTGGGTATTGAATTGTGTGTTCTCTTAAGTTTATATGGCTAAACTTATCTAAATTTTGTATTTCTTATTATAACCTTTAAGTTATCTATAAGAGATGGAAAGAAGAGGAGTTGGAAAGAAGTGGTGCCTTTTGGAACAGGTGTCTTTTGACAATAGAGATAGAGAAGAGACATGACTCTTCAGGATTGGACACACCCCTTGCTAATAACGGTTAATTAGTTAGCATGTGCTAATTAACAATAGATATGTGCTAATTTATTCCGAGCACCTCACTGTTCCGAACTTGGGCCGTAGTCGGCCGCCCCGCTGTTGCTGCCTCAACGCAAATCAAGTTGTCAGTCCAGTTTAACAGGTTGAGTGTCTCCATCAAAGAACTCTTGTCGATGGGCTATTTTTTTAAAATAATACTTTTTTTATTAATTTACAGAAATAATTCGTCAATTTCTTTACATAATACATAGTTGGCCAGGTGGTAGCCGACTGGCTCCCGTCGGCTACAGGGAAGTCGATTGGGACTAATTGGCTTCCACTAAGTCGATTAGTACTCATTGGCTTCCCGGTGCCCTATAGGTGCATGCGCCCATTTTCTCACCCCCAACGTTTCCCACTTCTAGGTTCCCGCTTATATCTCGGGTGCACACCTAATATATTTCACATCGAAACGTATTACCGAATACTATCGGAGCAACTACGACAGAGAAAATGTCTGTTGAATTATATCCCTGAAGCGTGCGAAGCAATGACGAATGGCGGCCTTCAATATACCGGAGCCGTTTCCGGCGAAGCTCCAGCAGTGTGGTGGAGCCATTGCCATGCAAACGAGTGGTGGGCCAGGCCCTGAATCACATGAAAAGAGAAATCATGTATAATTGTCTCCTGCACGCGCACACAATCAACGCCCTCCTCGTGAATGTATTCGATCAATTGACATCGCGCGCGCCCAAATGGCCGAACTCTCCAATGTTCGAGCAAAGTAACTTCATGTGGCAACCAATTCAGGGGACCCTTTATGTGGGACTAGTAAGCATGCACGTGCAACGCACGTCCCCAACGTAAACCAGGTGAGATTCACATAACATAAAAAAATAAATGTTTTTAGAAATATAAATCAAATGGATACACAATGTTTGATGTCGCTCAAATTGTATTTTCAAAAGTGAGACACAATAGTGGTTATGGTGCTTCATAGAGTAATCGTAGGAAAATATTCTCATTTAAATAAAATCAGCAATTATTTATTAATGCAGTAATATAGCCTTGTAGTGTAGTCTTCTCTTCGAGTGTAGCCAGGAAAAAAAGTATAAACTGCCTTACGTTGCAATTGTATTGTTCAAGATGCTTAATTCTCGAATCTTATTTTATTCTACTAATCTGCGTAGCAAAATATATACTTATACTAATTTGGATCAAATTATATATATTTTATGGTTGTGTGGATTGCCAAAATTATATAGCTACCTACTATGGATAATAGGAAATAGAAGATGATATGTGACTACAACGACTTTTATATAAAATAAAGATTATTTACAAGAACTAATTGAAATGTAAAAGGGCTAAAAGAAATCCAATAATTATCATGATAGAAAGTATTTATCCGGTTTTGTATGTGTTTATACGTTGGCAACCATCAGTGGCGTAGCTACGGGGTGGCCAGGGTGGTCCATGGACCACCCTGGAATTTCTCTATAGCTTATATACAGTGCAGTATAAAAGTATTTCTTTTAAAAATAAATAATCTTATGTAAATGTTTCTATCAATGGACCATCCTGGCGTATTGGGTTGGCTACGCCACTGGCAACCATACTAACTTACAATGTTGTAAGACATTCTGTGCGTACAGAAACTGAAATGAGTTAGGAAGAAAAATAAAGATGGAAGGAACAGTATTTCAGAGTATTTGTCAAGCTTAACCTTATCAAGCTTTCAAGTCAGCTTCTAAATTACAAAAAACATGATGAATCCTCAAATAAGAAAGAGCCAACAATTTGGAACATGCTACAAAACTGGTGAAGGTAGAAAGCATTCATCCTCTTTTTTCTTGTCGGAAGGAGTAGCTTCAGCATACATTTGTAACAGTGTAATACCTGATCCGGGAAAAGTTATTCATTATTATTACTGGAGGAAAGAGGCGTGCAGACAAAGAAAGAGAGGCGGTGCAAATAAGGCCTTAAAAAGTATGTCTTTAAGTTTGATGACTACAGATATGTTGAATTATTTGAAACTGCACAAGTATATAAGAATAAATATATGTGGCAAAATAGCGAAAGGTATATGGTTTCTCTGTCATGAAACAAAATAAATCCGACTGATGTGGATGATGGCCGCAGGCGGCTCGCGATTAGCTTTCTAATAGGATGGATGCGTCCAAGATAATTTTTTTAATATGATAGATTTGTCTGAGATTAGTTTCCTAATAGGATGGATGCACTCTGATTTACTTTCCTGGAATATGATGCACCCGTGATTATTAGTTTCCTAATTTCCCAGGCGTGGAGTTTCATATTTTCCTCCACGGTGGAGTACGGTCAGTCAATGTAAATTGCTAAGTGCACACAGAAAATGGTTTAGGTTAAGTCTAACCGTTAGATTGATTTAAGTGGGCCTAATCGTGCGGTGGTATTGGATCTGTGTACACTTTATGGGGTGTGCTTAAAGAAGTTTTTGTTTGATTGTTTAAAAGTATAAGTATAGATTGAGCGAGCCCTACTAGAGGTCGAGGGCCACGCCGTCAGCTTGGGAGGCCAACCACTCCCCGTCACCAACAGTGCGGCTATGTCGGTACCGACCACCCCCTAAGGGACCCCACGCACCATAGGTTGGGACACGATGGGGTTCCAACGTGTAGGGCGCCCTCCGCGCAGTGCCCCCACCTAGGAGGCACCGCAGTAGAAGGCTCCCTTACTGAATTATCGCGAAGGCCACTGTTAGATCTGGGATATCTATACCCGAACTCAGCTGTAGCTGAGGCCAGTTCCTCCTTAGCTCGAGTTGCCGCCAGGGCCCCATCAAAACTCTCTTTAACTCGGATGGCCGCTATTTGCTCTAACCGAGGAGCACGCTTGCCTCGGAACACAACATTGTAGTTCAAAAGCGACATCAGCTAGGTGCTCAAGAGAAACCCTAGCGATCAAGATTGGTAAACCGAGAATCCAAAGAACAAGGGATAGCTAGAGAAGAGGAAGTGCCTGGGTCGAAGTTGCGTGCGGAGGCCCGCTTGGCCACCTTCTCGATGACATTCAGCTCCCACACAAGACCCGGAGCACCCAAACATCAGTAGTTCCTCAGGTGATATAGTTCCGTGTGCATCCAGCAGTCTAATTTTCGTAGTAGGGTTTTGCCTGTCCATGGCTTCGTTTGCCTGTCCATGCTTGAGCCCGCCCGCCACGTCGGACTGAGGAAAGGGTCCTAGCCGGAAACGCCATCCAACCCGGCGGTCCGTAGCTCGTCTCCTCCGTCTTACCGGTGGTGCTGGATGGCGTTGCTTCGACACACCGCGTAGTGCATTGCCCCGCTATTTAAGTCGATCGGCGGCACCGAAACCCTACCATCCATTCATATTTCCCTCCTCCTGTCCGCCGCCGCCGCCACTTTCCAATCCACCCGCCCGCCTAGTAGCCATGCCCCCCACACACACCAACGGGTGAGGAGCAAACCATTTCTGATGCCGGAGCACCGACTCAAGGTCCTTGGGAAAATCTGGGCTAGGCGCGAAGCTGGGATCGCCGCGGGGCTACCTCCGGATGCAGTGGATCCGGAGGAGGAGTTAGAGTAGCAGAAGGGGGATGAGGAGGTGGTGGAGGAGGACAAGGAGGATGACAAGGACTTTGAGGAAGACGGCGATGAGCCAGAGGAGAAGGACGATGACGAGGACTTTGAGGAAGCGGGGGATGAGCCAGAGGAGGAGGATGACGACAAGGACTTTGAGGAAGAGGGGGATGAGCCAGAGGAGGAGGAGGACGACGAGGACTTTGAGGAAGAAGGGGATGAGCCAGAGGAGGAGGACGACGACGAGGACTTTGAGGAAGAGGGGGATGAGCCAGAGGAGGAGGACGACGACGAGGACTTTGAGGAAGAGGGGGATGAGCCAGAGGAGGAGGATGTGGAGGACGCTGGCGACGGGGACCTATAGGCAGAACATCAGGCCATCCTTGATTCTCTCCAGTCGGAGTCGGCTGCGAGGCAAGACGTCGTCGACCGGCAGGAGATGAAGGCACAACAGGCCGCAGAGGAGGCAGAGATGCTCGCCTACATGGATGAGGTCGAGCAGGAGAAGGATGAGCCGGAGCCCTCCTACCCGCCTGTCCAGCCGGCGCCCGGCACCGTCGTCGTGGACATCTCCGACGATGAAGAGTAGGTAGGGTAGTACGTAGATGTAGTACGTAGGATTTCTTTCGATTGCTTTGTATAGATCCAGAGGATGAAATATGAGATAGGCGGATGCAAAGTGACTAATTTGAGGCGTGGCCAGTCACTGTCCGCGGACGCGTACACGGGGCCGGGGTTTGAGGGGGCCAAATTTGCAAAGTTCGACTGTAGATGCTCTAACATGCTGAACATTACATATGCACTAACGTGTAACATGCTGAACATATGCACTACGGAAGCAACGCAATGCCAGAGTATTTAGCCGCACAGATCAACAAATGTCAGTCGCACAACTCCATGGACACATCCTGGATGAGATCAAGGCTTGGAAGGAAGCGGGTGTGGGTGTAGGAGTTCTACATAGATTTGTAAAAGAGTAGGCTTAGGCTTTTTAGGTGTTGGTGGGGTTGTACCCTTGTGAGGATATTCGCATCCTACACAAAACTCTTGTAAATACTCATTTTTCTGCCTTCTATAAAAATAAGGTATGCCATTGACATATTCTTGAAAAAAAAAGATCGAGTCGTCGGTGCAGCTTACTCGGTCTACGACAGCATTAACAAATCTTGTCAATGGATCCCATTCAAAAAAAAAAATCTTGTCAATGGAGAAAAGAACTGTTGTGAACAAAGCCGTGCTTGATTCTCGATGGAAATCATGGATTAGTATAAGCACCTGGCACACGGAGTTGACCTGTTGCACGTCGGTTACGCCGTCCGTGCGCTATAAACACAGGACACAATGACCATGCCATGCCAGCACTAAAAGGTTGTTGCACGGCCGTCTGGTACACGCGAGCCCGACGTGTGTTGGGTAGCCAAGGAAACCATGCACGATCCTAAAAAAAGGAAACCATGCATGATTCACGTGTAAAACTATTAATTGTGATTTTCTGTCAGAAGAGAAACAATGTGCACGGCAAGATTTTCTAGCTAGCCCACACGCCGGAATAATTAACATCGTTCGTTCGAGTGCTGGAGTAGTGCGTACCGAAAAAGGGAACGCCTCCGTGTGTCGAAAGTCTTGTTGGACCGCCGTGTGACTCACTCGGCTCGCCGGAGCGGAAAGCAGCAGGCCGGCAGGCGTCGCCGTCGCATCGTACGTCCATGCCTATCCACGAGCCAAGCCAGCCAAGCCAGCAGTCCGGAGCAGAACAGAGGACACATGGCCGTGCGTCGCGCACAATAATGTCTCCCCGGATACGATTCCGATGCCAAAGCCGTCCGATTCTCCGATGCGTTGCGTGCAGACGGCGACATGCAGCGGCAGACGACGAGGTGATGAAAGCGACCGACGGGGCGTCGCCAGCCACCTCAACGACGGCCGCCGGGCAGGGCCACCACCGGGATTTTCTTGTGGTGGAGACGGGCGGTGACCCGTCAGGACGCACGGCACCAACCCCCGGCCCTGTGTTTGGTTTTGGAGTACGAGTGTACTACCATCGTCGCTCGCCGTGGCATCTGCCTCCGGACGTACAAGTTCCTTTCCCCCGTGCCCGTGGTCCGTGGCGTTCCCATCCGCACCACCGTTAGCCACCCAGCCACCGTGAAACCTTACGAGAAATCTAGAAGACGAGCGTTTTTTGTGGTGGTGTGGCGGACGGGATCGATGGACGTTTTTAAGAAAAGTTTAAAGTAGAAAAAATCGCCGCGATCCATATCATTGACCTCAAAGGTGTCCTCCTTAACACCCAGCGGAATCCACCCCAGTGACCAGTCACGGTAGCCATTGCCATGCAAACGAGTGGCGGGCCCCCGGATCATCTGAAGAGAGAAATCATGTCTAATTGTCACCTGCAAGCACACACTATATTTTTTTTCGAGAAACCGGTAGAAGCACTGTCTTTTCATTTCAGACGAAAGAAGGAGAGTATATGTGCAGAGGTGTCAGGTTTTTCAAAGGAACCTGAAAAAACCCCTACAAACAGTATTATCCTACAGATCAGCCAATACCGGTCGCCACTTGGACCCTGCCGAAAGCCATGGCCCTCTGTCTTATGTCGTAGAACGCGAGGGCAGCCACCTCCACATGGGTTAGGCGGGTCCCCTTGAAAATGCGACGGTTACGCTCCTTCCATATATTTCCAGATGGTGTAGAGGAAGCGATCGCTGCGACATCGACTGTCTTCCATGGAGAGCGGAGCTATGAACGAATCCCACCAATCTGAGATTTCCATGGCAGGCGGTAGCGACAATGAGGCCGTTGGCACCTCCCCAGTCCGCCCTTGTACATGCGACCAAACCACTACCGCGAATGGACAGTCCTTGCACAGGTGATTTGTTGTCTCCGGTGCCCGCAGACAAAGAGGGCAGATAGGGTCATGCGACCAACCACGGATAGCTAGCATGTCCGCCGTGAGGAACTTCCCATGGAGTACCAGCCAGGAGAAGAGCTTGCACTTCGGCTCTGCATGGGCCTCCCAAATCTTGGACGGCGAGAACCTGGGAAGGATCCGTAGAACTAGGCCGCGTAACCCGAAGCAGAGGAGTAGCTGCCGTTATGGATCCAACTCCAGGAGATGGAGTCCTCATGGTCTGGGGTCAGCGTGGTCTGCGAGGTCAGAGATGCAAGCGTAATGAACTCCTGCAGCTGTGTAGGTGTGTCCAATCGGGCGACTGATCTGATCCAGTTCTCGTCCTGAAGCTCCTTCATCACAAATCTGTGCTTTCTAGTGGCGATATTGAAGAGCCGGGGGGCAAGCAATCGCAGAGGGACCTTTCCCGTCCAGTCGTCATGCCAGAACAACGATTTCCGGCCGTTACCCGGCACGATGGTGGTGGATGCCCTGAACAACGCCATGTCCACCTCGTCGCAAGGTAGGGCGGAGCCCGCCCACTGCCGGCCAGAGTCGGTCCACATGAGCCAGGGCCAACGCATACGAAGAGCTCTACCAAATCTTTCAAGGTCCGTGACCCCGAGCCCACCGAGGGCCTTTGGCCTGCACACCGCCTTCCAGTTCACAAGGGAGTGCCTCCCAGTCGCATTTTCAATGTAGTCTCCACTCCAGATGAAGTTACGAGAAATCTTGCTAAGCTTGTGATTTGCCCAAGCCGGAAGGGGGAGCGCAGTGAGGTGGTGGGTGGCAAGAGCGCACAAGACAAATTTTGCCAAGGAGACCCTTCCCGGTCGCGCCAGGTTCTTGCCCTTCCACCCCGGTAATATACCCATTGCCTTGTCAATGAGAGGTTGAAGGTCAACCCTTTTGAGCCGCCCTGTATGCAGAGGAAGGCCCAAGTACTTGGTAGGGAAGGAAGCGATTTTCACAGGGAAGCCCGAAAGGATGTTGGTCAGATTAATCACATGGCAGCGAATGGGGAACATCTTCGTCTTGGTTACGTTAGTGATGGGGCCTGAAGCCTCTCCAAAACAGGCTAAGATCTTGGCAATGGCGTCAAGCTTTTCCTTGACCGGATTGGCGAAGATGCTAGCATCATCGGCATAGATGGAGATTCTGCAAGAAGCCGAACGAGCCTTGATCGGCTAAAGGATCCCCTCCTGGGAAGTCGCCCGAAGCATAAGCTGGAGAGGTTCGATGGTCAGGATGAATAGCATCGGAGACAGGGAGTCACCTTGTCGCAGACCACATGCGTGAGTAAAAGGGGTGCTCGGGTCCCCATTCAACAGGATCCTGGAGGAAGATAATGCGAGGGTCATGAAAATCCAGTCCTGCCAATGCTGACTGAATCCCAGCTGTTGAAGTACCTCCAGAAGGTAGGCCTAGCCTTCGAGATGTCCAATTTGAGGAAGAGGTCGGGCGTAAAAGTGTGATGTAGCTCCTTCACCAAGCTTTGAACGTGCAAGAAGTTATCATGGATGTACCGCTTTTGCACAAAGGCACTCTGACATTTGGAGACAGGATTGGAAGCATCGGAGCTAAACGGCTTGCCAACAGCTTCGAGAAGATCTTAGAGATGCTATGAATCAGGCTGATTGGACGGTAGTCCCCAATCGAGGCGGCGTTTGCCTTTTTGGCAGCAGGATAATGTTTGCCGAGTTAATCAGGCCCACGCAATTGCCACGCGGGCTAGCTAGCTGCATAATTGCATTCACGACGTCAATCTTGATGATCCCCCATCAGGACTTGAAGAAGGCACCAATAAAACCGTCCGGACCAGGTGCTTTGACCGAAGGTAAGGAGAAAACTGCCCCCTTTATTTCTTCCTCGTCGAATGGGGCATCCAACTCAGAAAGATCATGGTGTTGGATTACGATGTTCTCCCATACAATGTGTTTGGTCCGTTGCATGGCCGTTCCAAGGTGCTCCTAGAAGTGTTTGAGGAGAGCTCGCTCCTTATCGTCCTTGGTAATAGCCAGCCCGACCTCGGTCCTGATGGACTGGATGAAATTCTTGCGCCTTCTGCTGTTGGCCCGAGCATGAAAGAGCTTGGTGGTGCCGTCACCCAGCCGAATCCAGGTGAGTCTCGAACGTTGCCTCAACTTGATTTTCTGAATGGCGAGGAGACCAAGGTAGGACGCCTTTAGCTGATGCCGTAGCTCCCTTTCGGGCTCAGAGAGCACACTATTAACTCCTTCCTCATGAAGTACTCAAACAATTGACATCGCGGGCCCAAATGACGTAATCCTTGAACGTCCCAGCAAAGTAACTTCATGTGGGAATCAATTTAGGGGTGGACCCTTTACGTGGGACTGAGCGAGCCTTACTAGAGGTCGAGGCCCAGGACGTCGGCTTGGGAGGTCTACCACTCCCCCTCACCAACTGGGGGCCACGTAGGTATCGACCACCCCTAAGGGAGCACCACGGATCATAGGTTGGGACACAATGAGGTTCCAAAACATAGGGTACCTTCCGTGTGGTGCCCCAATCTAGAGGCACCGCAGTATAAGGCTCCCTTACCGAATTATCGCTAGGGCCACAATTAGATCTCGGTTCTCTGTGCCCGGACTCAGCTTTAGCGGCCCATTGACGCTAGTGTTCTTCCTAAGCTCGAGTTGTTGCCAGGGCCCCATCAAAACTCTCTTTAGCCTAGATGGCCGCAATTTGCTCTAACCGAGGTGCACACTCACCTAGGAACACAACCTCACAGTCCGAAGTGACGTCAGCCAGGTGCTCAAGAGAAACCCTGTCAAGAATCGCAAACCGAGAACCCGAAGAACAAGGGATAGCTGGAGAGGAGGAAGTACCTAGGTCGAGGTTGCGTTCGGCGGCCAGCTTGGCCACCTTCTTGACGACAATCAGCTCACACACCAAACCTGGAGCACCCAGACATCAGTTGGTCCTCGAGTGATCTAATTCCGTGTGCGTCCAGCAGTCTAATGTTTCATAGTAGGGATTTTGGTTGTCCATGCTTCTTTCTCGCGGTAGTGAATAAGTTTCTTTTAGACATCCTTTTGAGATTCTTGGTTCACGCTACTATTTAGGAGTTGGAGTCTGCAGTGTTTTGGATCATGTGGGTCTTGGCGATCCTTTTAGGGCATCTACAACGCCAAGTGCTTGAATAGGCGCTTAGGAGAAAATAAAATAAAATAATTTTTTTCTTAGCATCTCTAGTAGGGTCTCTGCCTCCAACGCAATAAGCAAAGTCCAGGCGCCACACGAGTAAGAAAAAAGAATACAATGACCTCTAGCATGGGAGAAAAAAAGCTGGAGCGCCCGGGGATAGCTTTTGCGTCGACGCTAGCATATTTTCCGGACTCGAGGGGGAATAATAAGTAACGAACGGGAAAATAACCCTTGCGTCCGCATTGCAGGTGACCTTTTTTTTTTGAAATAAAACTTCAACTTTATTAGTTAGAAATAATTGTTACATCGTCCATAAAAAGAGGTACAATATCCTTCATAGCCTCCTCAAACCAATCCATAGTGGCTGAAATTTTTGCTAACCTAGCTATTTCATGGGCCACTCTATTTGCTTCCCTATTACAGTGTTCAAATTTAACTATAGAAAAATCACAAGCCAAAAAATAACAATCATCAAAAACTGCAGCTGCGGCTCCCGCCGAGTGTCCTCCATTCTTCATTACGTCGATCACTTCCATGTTATGGTGTTGGTGTCGAGATGGTCCTCCTCTTTCTACAACATGCAGCAGTTGTGTTGCGGGCAGCCGTAAGTGTTGACGATGGAAGGCTGTCCCTTGGGGATCGTGGCGATGTTTCCAAGTTGTTTTATGCGGCCAAGAGGATTTAAACTTTTTTTCCTTGGGTGTCTTCCTGACGCAACGGATCATTCTCTGATGCTTACTGCTTCTTCCCCGATGACTGATGTATCGGCATCCTCTCCATCGTCATTGCGAAGCTGGCGAAAGTTTTATTAAATGGATGGTTAGTTCTGGGTTTTTCGATCCACATAAGACTTCTACGTTAGCTGCTTATTCTCCAAGACGTTGGTCCACGTTGATGTCTTCTTTGAGACTTTGGTCGTGACCGAATGCTGCGAAACAGCGTGGAACATGTGGTCGAGTCCTCTTCTTTTATAGTGTTGGACTGGAAGGAAAACCTTTTCTTTCAAAAAAAAGTTTGTGTTCTGCAGGAAGGTTTGAGGGTTAAAATTTTGCCATTCTATAGCTAGCTTAAGTTTGATACCCACGGACACATATAATGAAACACCATGTCATCGAAGGGTATAATAGTAGGTGTTCACATATACTCATCCCTATGAGCTCACGGTCCTAGCCATATTTTCATGATAACCCTGGTGGGTTGGTTTTATCACACGAAACTTAACCACCTGAGATATGCTCAGTTTGTTGCATCACCTTCTTTTCTAATATATACGTGATGGTTAAGTATAGTAGGAGAAGAAAAGAAGCAAATCAAAACTAACATGCCGAGCATTACATATGAACTAGCGTGAAACCTAGGAAATGCATACGATAGTCGTCGGTGCAGCTTGCTCGGTCTACGGCAACATCGAAGAGCGCAAATCAACCTGTGGTTGGATGGTTAGAGGGACTGTGTTATTTTCAGCCCATCAGGGTTCAAATCCTGGTGCTCACATTTATTACGTGTGTGCGTTCATAGGGGTGAGTGTATGCGCGTGTATATGAGAACTTGCGTCTGTGTTAAAAAAGAAGAAGAAAAAAGACAGCGTCGAAGAGCTCTTGTCAATGGAAAGAACTCTTGCCAAGGAAGCCACTTGGTTCTTCACGGAAATCATGGGCTAAGTATAATAAAACTTGGCACACAGAGTTGACCTGTTGCAACCTCGAGGCTGTTTTCCTCTCGTACCTGGCGGCTGCAACCCTAGCCCCCGCAAGGGGCCGATTTTCCAACGCCGTTCTCCGGCGGCTCCCCTCCACCGGCGACTTCGGTCGTCGGTGGTGAGGGGGGTCGCCGGATCCACGCGTGTGGATCGTTTTTACTCATCCGTAGTCTAGGTTTTTAGGTTGTTCATCGTTGCTTCGGCAACGACGATGACGATGCTGAATAAATATTCTTCGGATCCTTCCGTGACAAGGCCATCGGTCCTATGGTTGGGGATGCATCTGGAAATCAGTCTGTTCAAGCAAGGATGGCGTGGCGGCGGCGGCATCCTCGTGATGGACATGTGTCGTCGGGCTTCGTCGTTGCGACAACGTTTGCTCCAGCATCGGCGTGGAGCTTGGGAGGTAGTCCAGGAGCGGATGCAGATTGTGGTCTGCATCGACGACATCTGAAAGACGGAACGTGTGCTGGGTTCGTGGTTCGTGGATGTCAGGTATGGTTTCCTCCTTCGGCGTCTTAGTCGTGGTGGGGTGCCAGATCTGGAGTTCGATGGCGTGTCCGGGGTGTTGCCCCGGTTTGATTCGTTCAACGGCAATGGCTTCACTTTTGGTGAGCCACCTTGGAGGTCCGTAAAGCTGCATATCAGCGATGGAGCCGTGTTGAGCTCGGGTGAAGAGGTAATCCGTCATTCTTTTTTTCGGTGGTTGCTGTGGTGGTGCCGGAGGCAGGTGACGGGCGTTAGTGTCAAGCTCAGAGATGTTCTGCTATCTTTTCAGTTTTGTCATGTCGGTTCTTACGTGACTTATACTTTGTTCTTTATGATATGAATGAGACATGTATTACCATGTAAAAAAAAAGTTGACCTTTTGCACGATTGGGCAGGTACGCGTCGTCCATGCGCTGCGCTAGAGTAACACACGAGTGCTCCGCAAGACACAATGACCATGCGAGCAATTAAAGGGTGGTTGCACGGTCGTCTGGTCCACGCGAGCTCTACGTGTGTTGGGTAGCCAAGCATGGAAATCATGCATGCATGATTCACGTGTAAAACTGCTGCGGATTTCTATCAGAAGAAAACAACAATGCCCACGCGCCTGAATTAACTAACACCGTTCGTTCGACTGTTGGAGTACAGCGTACGGGAAAAAAAATTGAACGGCTCCGTGTGTCGAAAGTCTTGTTGGACCGCCGTGTCACTCACCCCCGGCTCGCCGGAGCGGAAGCAGGCGTCGCCGTCCTACCGTACTGCGTCCAATTCTTATCCACAAGCCGAACCTGCCAGGCCAGCATTCCGTAGCAGAGGACACATGGCCGTGAGTCGGCGTCGCGCACAATGATGTCTCCCCGGACACGATTCCGATGCCAACGCCCACCGATTCTCCGATGCGTTGCGTGCGCACACGCCCTCCCCTCCCGTCACGGCCGACGACGACGTGCAGCGGCAGAGGCAGACGAAAGCGACCGTCGGGCCGTCCCCAGCCACCCCCGTGTCCCCCTAAACAACGGCCGCCAGAACGCTCGGGCCACCACCGGGACCGGGATTTTTCTTGTGGCGGAAACCGGCGGCGACCCGTCAGCACGCACGGCACCAAAACCCCCGGCCCGGTTTCTGTGGCCCGATCTCACGCCGAGTCGCCGTGGCGCTTGCCTCCTGGACGTACACGTTCCTTTCCCCCGTGGCCTGCCCATCCGCCACCGTGGCGTCCCATTCGAACCGCTCCCGTCACACGGCCGTCCACCAGAAATCTTACGAGAAATCTAGAAGAGAACCTCAGCATTCTTGTGGTGGTGCCGGACGTTTCGATGTAATCCGTTGGAGGAGCGAAAAAGATCTGAGATATGGTACGAGTGCACAGTTTCTCAATGAGAAAAATTCATCACAGGTCACCAAACTTGCAGTGGCGTTAGCTTTAGTCCCCGTGGTTACAAATACTCGTAATACAGTCACCAAACTTGTTTTAGGGGTCATGTACGGTTCAAAATACGTTTTTCTATACGTACGCGTTGAGCTGGCCTCAGTCAACTCGAGCCACGCGGGCGCTGACTGCCACATGCGCTTGCTCGCTTGAATACACAGGCAACCAGGTTTTTTTTGCAAAACTGGCAGTTATTAAAAGATCTCCTTCCCCCCCACCTGGCTGGATCGAGCCACCTGGTCGGGTCGGACCGAGCCACTCCCTCCCCTACTTCTCCTCCCCTGGTTCTCCTCCACTGGTTCGTCGTCGCTGCCGAGGTGGTCGTCTCCGGCGTGGTCGAGCTGGCGACAACATCATGAGCTCGTCGTCGTCCGCGCCATTCGGGAGGGGCCTACGTGACGTCGCTCTCGCACCGACGCGTCGTGACAAGCATGCCTCGCCGCCCCTTTATGGTACGTCCCCGTCGCCGACAGCTTCTGTACTCGATCTGTCCATGAAAGCTCCGGGGAAGAGCTTGCGTTCGAGTCAATTGCGCACATGTGTTAGGGTTTGGGCTATTTCTCTCCCCTTTTGCCACGGATGGTGTGGGGTTTAGGGTTTTAGCAGCGGATGTTGAGCAAGGCCACAGATCAAAGCTAGGGTTTCTGATGGGCTATGGATCTTGTATTTGGAGATGATCTAGGGTTTGCAGTGCACAATTAGTGTTTGATTTTGGAGCATGCAAGGGGAAGGCCATGCTCGCTTCTCCCCTGTTTCTTTGCTTGATATGGCCTGATTGTTGATCATGACATGAAGATGATCGTTTTGCGCATGATATGGCCTGGTTTGTTGATCATGATATGAAGAAAGATCATATATTTGTTCGGTGGAGGCCATGAATCCATGCTTTTCTTTCTGCAACATGTATGAAATTTGCTCTGTACTTGAGTTACCTGTCTGAATATTGAAATGTCTGAACTTAATTTAGTATAATAACTGAACATTGACACTAAGCATTGCCACCTTGCTTGTTTTGGTCCAATTACAGTACTTTACTGCTTGCTCAGTATCCTTACTTAGCTGAGCTACTGGTGGTTTGATACAGTAACTGAACATTTGGAGTTAACTGAATATTTTCAGCTTGACTGAACATTCATAAATGTCTCTGTTTATGTTGTGTGAACATTGCAAGTTTGAATGTTTTGCAGGACCCCTAAGCAACCAGTTCTCTGTTGAGGTCATACATTGTGGCTATTTCCTTTGTGCAGGCAAGCATAGGGATTACCACAAAGGCCACTCCATTTGGTATGACTATTGTGACATTGATAACTAGACACCTACTGTTGTTGCTAGTCCGGTTGAGGAAATTGGGTATGAGTTTGAGGGCAGGATTAGGGCTTATTGGTGTGTTCCTGGGTTGACAGTGTACAAGAATGAATTAAGAGAGATTAAGATGGGAGACAACACTATGACAGAGAACGTGAAGGATTGTGTTCTTAATGGGAAGCATTTTCAGCAAATATTTCTTGATCATGATGAGAGCCTTAGATCATAAATTTCTCCTGTTCCTGTTCATTGTGATGATGAGGATCCTCCATTTGCCAAATTCAGTGGAAGTAGGCCAAAGAAAGAGCAAGTGCATGATCAAGAGCATGAGGAGCAAGAAAAGCAACAGCAGCAAGAGTAGCAGTCTGAGCTCACTGTAGTGAAACAGGAGCATGTTGAGCTCATTGTAGTGGAATATGAGCTGCCTCAACATGATCAAGAGCAGGAGCAAGATGAAACACAGTCAGAAAGTGGAGCAGAGTCAGAAGAAGATGATTTCATACCAAGTCCACCCCAGCCAGGAACAACTTACCTTTCATCTCTGTTTGGGTTTATGGCCAGGAAATCCTCTAGGTGTTTGAACATGGATGTAACAGACACAGTTGGTTGTTCAGTAATGCAGGATTCAGATGAAGATTACATTCCACAATTTGTTGATCCAGACATTGATCTGCAAGATGATGATGATTTGTTTGACAAGAATGTTGATTGTGACAAAGGCAAATGTAAAGCAGTCCAAGAAGAATCTGATGATCCTACTGAAGATGTGGATATGTGCTTGCCTTCATCTGATGAAGATAAGATTAAGCTAAATTTTAAAAGTTTCAGAGAAGAGGAACTGGCTAAACCAGAGTTCAAAGTGGGTCAGACATTTGCTAGTGTTGAGTTACTGAGGAGGGCTATCAAGGAGTATAGCTGCCATGAAAGGGTTGACATCAAGTGCCCTAGAAATGATAGGAAAAGAATTAAAGGCATTTGTGAAGATGGTGTGCATGGTCTTTGTATGAATCATTTGATGGGAGAATCAACTGCTTCATGATCAAGAAGTATAACCCAAACAATACCTGCATAAAGAAATGGAGTGTGAAGTCATTCACTGCCCCCTTCATGGCAGGGAAGTATCTTGATTCATTCAGAGCAGATGAAAACATGAACATGAAGAATTTTTCAAGGGTTGTTCAGAAGGACTGGAACATGACAACCACAAGGAGCAAACTTAGAAGGGCCATGAGACTAGTGAAGAAAGTCATTAAAGAAGATGAGTTAGAGCAGTATAACAGTATGTGGGATTATGCAGCAGAATTCAAAAGATCAAACCCAAGCAACACTTTCTATGTAGGTGTCAATGATGGCATATTTGGAAGTTGTTATTTTTCTCTGGATGCCTGCAAAAGGGGTTTCATGCAAGCATGTAGGCCTGTCATTTGTTTGGATGGATGCCACCTGAAGACAAAGTATGGAGGTGTTATGTTGTGTGCTGTTGGCATGGATCCTAATGACTGCATTTACCCTCTAGCTTATGTTGTTGTTGAGGTAGAGAACACTGACACATCGAAATGGTTTCTGTCAAAGCTGAAGAGTGACTTGGGAATTCTCAACACAGAGTCATGGACTATAATGTCAGACAAGCAAAAGGGGCTGATCAAGGGAGTGAGGCAGCACTTTCCTAATGCAGAGCACAAACACTGTGTTAGGCATATTTGACAGAATTTTCAGCAAACACACAAAGGAGATGTTCTTAAGAACCAGTTATGAAAGTGTGCAAGGAGCACAACACCAGAGCTGTGGGCTGCAAGCATGGAGGAGATGAAGGTCATCGGTATAGAAGCATACAAATGGCTTGAGCAGCTACCACCAAACACTTGGATTAGGGGCTTCCAAAGAGACTTGGCCAAGTGTGATATCCTTCTGAACAACAACTGTGAGGTTTTCAACAAATATATTCTTGAGGCCAGAGAGATGCATCTCAGATCAATGATTGAGAAGATCAAAACTCAGCTCATGGTCAGATTCTACAACAAAAGAAAAGAGGTAGAGAACTGGCCTGGTTATGTATGCCCAAAAATAAGAAAAAGAATTCAAAGGAATATAGAGCTAGCAGCTACATGCATGGTTTCAGGGGCTGGTGATGGCATCTTCCAGGTTGACAACAGGACCAAGACATACATTGTTGACCTCAAGGAAGAGAGTTGTACATGCAAAAGGTGGGATCTTAGTGGAGTTCCATGCCACCATGCAATTGCATGTTGTAGACATGAGAGAATTGACCCAGAGAGTTCAGTGCACTCCTGCTACAGTATAGAAGCATTCAAGTTAGCATACAAGCCAATTATCAAGCCTTGCAGAGATAGGAGTGAGTGGTAGAAGATGAATGTGTGTGAAATCAAACCACCTGTCTATGAAAAGAAAGTTGGGAGGCCTTCAAACAAGAGTAGGAGAAAGCAGCCTTATGAGATTGAAAATAAAGATGGCACAAAGGTACTGACTAGACATGGAGGCGCAATAACATGTTCATACTGCCATGAACAGGGCCACAACATCAAAGGATGTAATACAAGAAAAGCTGGCATTTTGCCAAAACTAACAGTGAGAAGGGGGCCAAGGGCTATTCCTGAGGATGTGTCTGATGATGAACCAGTTATGGCAGAAGATGAACAGGAACAGGTTGGTGGGAAAGTCACACAGGAGGAGGTTCATGTCACACAAGATGATGAGCAAGTCACACAGGAGGAGGTTCATGTCACACAAGATGATGGCCAACTTACACAGGAGGATGTCAATGCCACACCAGTGAAGCAACAAGAGGATGAATATGATACACTAGTTGTTTTTAGGTAAATTCTAATCTTTTTTGTCCATTTTTAGGTTGTATTTAATGTGATACACCAGTGATGATAGCATGTGATGATTGGCTGTGCATAGGTGCAAGACTTTGGACATACAATGCTTCTTAAGATGCAGCAGTCTAGGCCTGTACCTAGAGAAGAAACTGAAGTCACTCTGCCAGATTCATCATTCATATTACAGGCATCCAGTTCTCAAGCTTCAACACATACAACAACAGCTACAAATGGTGGCAACCGGACCATGAAGTTGTTGAAGATGAAAAGAGACAAAGAAAGGGAGATGGCAGCCAGGAGAGATGAAGCACTAGAGGCAATGAATGAAATGGCAGAGAGGAGAGCAGAGGAGGCTGAAGCAAAGAGGCGGGAAATTGCTACCAAGAGAGCAGAGAAGGCAGCCAGAAGAAGAGGAGTAGCAAAAGAGAAGAAGACTGAGAAAACAGCAGCAAAGATGGTAGCCTCGGCAGCAAGAAAAGCAGCATTACAAGAAAAGGAGGCCAGGTTAATTGAAGCAATTGCAGCTAAGGCAGAGGCAGCAATGAAGAGAAGAGAAGAGCAAGAAGCAAAGAGAGCTACTGCACTGAATAAAAAAATAAGATCAAGAAGCAAAGAAGAAACAGCAAGAAGATGCCAAGAGAAGAAGAGTTGAATCAGTTTGCCCAAGTGCACCAACAAGAAGTGGACGTGTGCCCAAGAAGAAGAGAGTCAACATGTTTGATGAGTTCAGATGAATCAGTGCTGTTGCACTTGTAATTCAGTGATTTTTGGCAGAAACTTAAATCTGAGTAATTTGATGCTCATTGAGCTCAAATGTGGTTCATTCAGTGAAGAAACTAATAGACTTGAAATGTAGCTCATTCAGTGAGACATAAGTAATTTGATGCAAACTAAATTTGATGCAGCATTGCAATTGTGTATCTGTGTCTTAAATGAATTTGATGCAAACTGAACTTAAATGAGGTGATTCAGTGTTTTTGCACTGTTAGAATGGTTTTGCAATGTTAGAATGGTTTTGTCTTAACTGAACTTAAATGAGGTGATTCAGTGTTTTTGCACTGTTAGAATGGTTTTGTCTTAACTGAACTTTGTTAGATAACTAAAACAAAAAAATGGGTGGCCTGGGTCTCGAACCCAGGACCTGTAGTATTGAACGTTGGGGGCAAAGCCAGTGGAGTAAGTAGTAGTGCTTTGATCAAAGGCAGATACTAAACTATCTATTTAGTAGTTGCTAGTGGCTAAACGGCCCACGTCTTTTCGGTTTCCTTCTCTGCTCTTTAAGCCCACCCACCCACCGCTCCGCTCGCCACTCACATCCCATCCGCAGTCCACCCACGTCGCCTCGGTTACCCTGCTTCCAAAACCCCACTCCACCCTCGCTGCCGACTACCACACCGCCGCCGTTGGCATGGAGAACAGCCCCGCCTGGCAGAGGGTCATCGATGACCTCGCAGGCGGCAACAAGGCGATGCGCGCGGACCTGGCGGAGATCGGGAAGTGGTTCCCCAGCATTGCGATGCTGCGTCACCACACGCGCGGCCTCCTCAAGATCATGACCGACGACGAGCTGGAGCGCGCCTGCACCGACCGCCTCGGTATCTCTCCTGCGCTCGTCCTCCGCTTCGCGATGCAGGAGACGCGCTCCGACGACCCGAGCCAGCGAGCCCGGTGGTGGAGGTACCGGTCCGCCATCGCGTCGCGGCAGCCGGATCCGTCGTGTGCTAGCTCGCGAGCGGAGCGCGTCCACAACATCGAGGTGGCCGTCCCCGCGCCTGTCAACACGGCCTACTGGGACCACTACCAGCCGGACCTCATCGGGCCCGACGGCATCTCCGATTACATCTCATCGGAATCGGAGTACGACTCTGGCTTCGACGACGACTCTGGCTACGTCGCCGAATCATCGTGGTCGACTGGCTGGGAGGAGCCGGAGGTGATTGTCCTCTCTGACGACGAGCCGGAGGTGGTGGCGCCCGTCGTCCTCGAGCCGGAGGTCCAGATGGTGGCGCCCGTCGCCAGGGAGGGTGACAAGTATCGCCCCATTGATGTCGAGCTGCTTCCCGATGTTCCTGACATCGTGAAGCAGGAGGTGGAGGTGGTCTTGGCCCTGCAAGCACAGGACCTCGCAGCGCAGCCAGAGAAGAAGAAGAAGAGGAAGGTGGTGGCAGCTGACATGGAGGTTCGCCGCTCGGAGCGCCTCTAGAAGTTGAAGAACTGAAGATGAAGATGCAGTAGAAGGCATGAAGAAGATGCAGTAGTTAGGTATGCTGAAATATACAGATTTTCAGCATATAAGTTATAAAAAAATAGTTTGTTAGGTGTGCTTGTATATTAAGCACATAAGTTATTTGTAATTTCTGGCTGTTGAACTGGTTGTTGATGAAATATCAGTGTTGAACTGGCTGTGATGCTATATATGTGTTGAACTGTGTTGATGCTATATAAGTGGCAGTAATCCAAAAGTGTTTTGTTGGTACATAATGGTGTTGATGCAGTCCTGTTGCTATATAAGGCAACAATCAAAAATTGTCTTGTTGCTGTATAAGGCAATAATTCCAAAAGAAGTAGGTGCTAAGGTTTTGAATCTTAATTGAATTTTTATCTGAATCTTTGTCTTAACTAAATTCTGTCTTAACTAAATTCAAACAACTGTTAAGATTCAATTAACTGTAAAAAATTCAGTTAGCTTTTCAAACTAAATTCAGACAATTGTTAAACTAAGTGGCAGTTGATGCTGATGATGTTGAAGTTTATGTTCTCTGTTGATGATGCTGTCTAGTTGATGCTGTTTATGCTGAAGATCTACAAAGTTATGTAGAGTAGTTTGTGTTGTTGATGCTATAAGTTAACTGAATTTTGTCTGAACTTGTTGCTATATAAGGCTAAAAATTCAGTTATCTTTGTCTTAACTGAAATTTGTTTTAAATTGAACTTTAATTCAGTAATCTTTTCAAAAGTACAAATTTTGTCTGCAAATTTAGTTAACTTTAAAAATTCAGTTATTACTAATTTTAGTTAGCTTAGCTGAACTTTGCCACCTATCTGAAATGGCAACACTACACACCCTACAACTGGTTTGAATTTGTACTTGCACACCCTGTAACTTGCATCATCCATGCACCTTTGGTTAACCAACAGATCCACCCCCACCACCAGGTCCACCACCACCAAATCCATCACCAGGTCCCCTTCTTCTTCCTCCTCTTTGACCAGATCCACCACCAGGCCCCCTTCTTCTTCCTCCACTCCTCCTCTGCTCCTGCTCCACTGGTCTGCAGTAGCAACCATGATGCTCCCCTCTTCTGAAGATGACTCAGTGACCAGCAAGGTTAGTCAGTCCTCTCCTCCACACAGCTAGGGTTAAACAGCAGCTAGGGTTAAACATATTCTAGGGGTTATACTTAACAAATGCAATTTTTTCTTTTTTTTAGCATCCAACAACAATTTTTTGTAAAGAATAGACTCGCCTGGTCACAGATCTGCCTAGCTTTACATGTGAGCATGGATCTTTGTGTGAGAAGCATGTGGCTTTTCAATCTGTTGACAGTGGCAGAAGATTCCTGACTTGTGCACACAAGGTTTGTAAAAATCCAGATAATGGTGCCATTTTATCATCATTTTACAGTGATAGTGGCTTTTATCTGTAGATTTGCAGATAACTGGATAATGTCACTTAACTGAATGTTTCTTTGGATGATAAGAAGTACCTAAATGCACCTATGTGGAATGGATAGACCCTGAGTGGCCTGAAGCATTAAAGATGAGCCTAGCTACCATATGGAGCACGTATGAAGAGGAGACAAAACAAAGGCTACAAGAAAATGTGTTGAGTGCTGAACAAAACTTGAAGATCTTGGAACCAAAGACAAAAAATGGAGAAAACGGAGAATGAGCTGAGACATTTCAAGCTTGATTTTGCCAAGATAGTGGCTGAAAAGGAGCATGCAATGAGTCAATTAGGCAACACACAAATTGGTCTGTTTGATCTGAAGGAAGAGCTTGAGAAGAAGAAGAGCACTGCCAAATCTGTAACAAACATTCATCAGGTATTCAGGGCTAAGGCAAAGAAAGAGAGGGACCAAGTCATGCAGGAGAGGGATCAATTGAAGCAAGAGAAAAGAAAGCTTGAGTACATGATAGGTGACTTATTCAAACACAAAGAGGAGACCAAGGAGAAGATAAAGAAACTTAAGGGGATGCTGAATGATTTGGACTGAACTTATCTTGTTCTTGTAACTGTGTAAACTTAATTTGACCAACTATGTTGTGAAATGGATTTGGTTGTCAAATGATTTTATCTTGCTTGTCAACTGAATTTTAAGTGCAATGGATTTGGTTTTCAACTGTAATATGTTGTCAAATGATTAGAATTCAATTGAGATATGTTGTGTTGCTGTCTAAATGAAGAAGTAACATAACAACATTGGTACATAACTCCAGTCTTCATATTATTTAATCAATATCCATTACAACCATCACAACATGCAACCATTACAACCATCAAAGCATGCATCCAAACCCAAAGCAAGTACTTAATCTACTTAGTGTGCTCCGCTCACTGATTTCAGTACATCTCACTTCTTCATGACTACTATGAAACACAACACACAAAGCAACATAACAGCAGCCATCACCAGCTTCAGCAGCAGTAGAATTTCTCTACCTAATCCAAGCAGCATAGCAACTTGCTGCTTGGTAGCAAAGTTCTTCTCACTACGGGTGCCAAATGACCCAAAATCAACTCTGCCAACACCTCTCCCAGCCATGCCTCTTCCAGCTATGCTTCTTGTGTTCATTGCTTCAGTCCTCTTCCTCTCAAGCTCCTCCGTTTTATCCTCAGCCGCTCCTATTGCATCCACAGCAGCATCACTAACAAGAACCCTATGTTCAACAAGATGTTGCACATATTCTAGCTCCCAGCGCCAGAAATCACAGATGACCTAAAAAACAGAGAAACAGAGCACTTTCAGTTATCTGAAAAAGTTCGGTTAACTATAAATTTCAGTTAACTACCACCAACCAATTGCAGTACAAACCTAATGCCAGTTAACTAAGTTCAATCTGACAAAACCCTAATGCAGTCTTACACATCAATCTGATGCAGAAACAATGAAGAAAAGATCTACCACACAGGTAGAGAAACTTGACCTGGTGTTTGCTGCACCTGTAGAAGACCCACCCCTCGTGCTCGTCCGTGCCAGAGCGGTAGAACTTCACCTGCTCGCCACAATCCGGGCACGGGATCAAAGGAAGGACAACAGAGCTGCCACGTAGCCCAGATTGAACAGAGCTCGAAGAAGACATGAGGAGAGAGGGCGGCGGCAATGTCTGCGGCGGTGGAGAGAGAGCGGCGGCGGCGAGGGCAGCGGCGGAGGGAGGCCGGTGGGCTAGGGTTGGGAGAGGGCAACGGGTGGGCTCGGTCCACGCGGGTGGCTTGATCCGCCCAGTTGTCCGACCAAGTGGGGGAGGAGATCTTTTGTTCTGCCAGTTTTGCAAAAAAAACTGGTTGCCTGCGTATTCGAGCGAGCAAGCGCATGTGGCAGTCAGCGCACCGTTGGCAGTCGTTGACTCGAGCCAGCTCAGCGCGTACATATAGAAAAACGTATTTTGGACGATAGATGACTCCCTAGAGCAAGTTTGGTGACCGTATTGCGGGTATTTCTAACCACAGGGACTAAACCTAATGCCACTGCAAGTTTAGGGACCTGTGGTGAATTTTTCTCTTTCTCAGTCGATCGTGGAACGCAAATTGGGTCTGGATAAGCGGCAGGCAAGGCGGCTCTGACTTGCCAACTGGAATGGATTACTTTAGCCGCTTTCAAGCCAACTTGGTCGGCTGGATTTCTGGGGCTATGATAGCCGTAAGGGCATGTACAATGGTTCTATCTCAGAAATGCCACATGAGATGCTTTCTTCGTCCGGAAATACTTATCAGTAAAATGAATAAAAGGGGGTGTATCTAGATGTATTTTAGTTCTAGATACATCTCTTTTTATCCATTTTGATGACAAGTATTTTCGGGGGGGAGGGGGGGTAGTATATATGATAAGGTAGAGAAGAAAGAAATCATAAGAAAAAGATTTAAGAGAAGACAAGAGATGATCTCTTAGTACAGTATGTCTCAACATATTTTTAAAAATAACTACTTATTGAAAATAAGACTAAGAGATGACCCATTTTAGACATTTTTCTTTGTCATCTCTAAATTACATGCAGACCTAACATAAGACTATCTGATCAACCATTGTACATGCGCTAAGAAATAAAATAAGTGGACTCAATCTGTAAGGGCATCTCCAATGCTGACCCCCAAACTTTTCGCATCTGTTTCGTTCGGATCACGCTATCCAAACAGCAGAAACTACCAACACGGTCCTGTACCGGTCCGCGACGTAGTCTGGAGGTACTTTCTCCTACAAATCAGAGACAAGCGTGGGGGCTTTGCGGGAGTCCGGATCACTCCCATGCCCACCTCTGACTGTCTTGGCCCACCAGGAACCCCTCTTTCCTCCCGTGCGCATTTCATGCCCAGCGCCAGCTACCCGCATTCATGCCGCTGCAGAGCGCGCTGCTTCACATTGAAGACGGCTTAGAGCGGATGCGACCTCTCACTGCCTCTGCCATTGAATCGGCGTGCTGGCCGTGGGCGCCGCCCGCTGTATGCCCGGCTGAACACATTTCCTGGCCGCATTTAAACGCCCCCATTAAACCTGCGTGGAAGCCGAGAAACTTACTCCGGCCACACGTTCGTTCATGAGCGGGCCGGCATTAAACAAAACATCAGGCAAACTCCTCCCATCTGTCTTCTATTTAAACGAGGCCAGACGCCAAACAAGAATAGCTCTAGTCCCGCCGCACCCCCTTCTTCCACAATTTTCTCCACCCTTTCGATGGCATCCAACGAGCAGGAAGAGCAGTTCTCTGGCATAAAAGCTGGATGGGTGGCCCGCCGAGCCCGCCGGATACGAGCGAGGCAGATCGCTCCTTCGCCTCCATCTCCTAGCACGACGGAGCAAGTTGCCGCCCCAAGCTGACGTGTGGTTCAGCAACTTACCTCTCCAAGCCAGCTTGCGGAGGAGTGGCGAGTTACTCCAGGTGCACGGCGGCACGGGCAACATCGCTGTCGTGGACGACGCTGCGTCATACCGCGCCAACCGCGTCAACGCGCACGTAACCGCGCCCTGCCGGTAGAGAAAGAAGCCGACTGCACTGAGATCAATGAGTCGGTGGCATGCGCGTCCACCACCAATACCAAGGGAAAGTAGAAAACGGGAGGCCGCCACCGTTGGGTCCCATGAAGGCCACCACCGCCGGCCGCGTTGCCGGCTTGCACATCCGATGACTTGGCTAGTTCTTCAACGCAGACCATCATCAACCCCCACTTGGTCTCCATGAAAGTGGAGGCGCCACAACTCCTACCCTTCGGCTGAAGCATCAGCCGGCGGTTCCACTGCGATGACCAGTGGGGAAGCAAGCCACCCTTTGCACAAAAGCATATAACTCTGGAGGTCCCGACAGTCCGGTGAGCGGGTTGCCGGACATGGGGAAGACAAAAGGATCTGTTGCGCCCGGCAGTAGACTAGTGTAGTGTATCCGTGTCGTGGGGGTGGAGCTCTGTGCGGCCGTACGTGCACATAGTTTTACCTTTTAGTTAAAATATGTCCAAAATATAAATGTTTTCGTCCGGTTTGTATGAAATCCGTCATGTTTATATGCAATCTGGCCGTATTTGTATGAATTTCATCCGGTTTGCTGAAAAAGTGTTTGAAATGTATGCGGCTACGAATGAATGGCGACTCCCGTATCTGTGTCCGCTGACTGCTCCTTCCTTTTTACGGACGAAAACTGAAGGAAATTTACGGGTCACCATTGAAGATGTCCTAACATATGTCGACATATCTCACGACCACTACTCTAATTGGAGTACAAATAATAATTGTGTATGGCTATGTCTCAGTCGACTGAGACTTAACCAAGTTTCAATCAAGTGATATAGTATATATAAGAGAAAAAAAAATTAAAATAATTGTTTTATACTAATGTCCATGCAAAATCAAAGAAAGATAGTATCGACTTAGACATAACGAAGTCTTAGTCGACTGATACTTAGCAAAACTTATAATAATAACAGTACACCGGACCCAGTCTGTAGATATCATCAATTTGATCGGTCAAACGGCCAAACTTTCGTTCACCTAAAAAGGCAAAACGTGACCGAGACAATGCGCCATGGACCTGCCCGATGAGAAATAAGCAATGCACGCACGCTACCTCGCCGGACACCGCAAGCATTCGTCCGTCCCCTCCCCACGTCAAAGTCTTCGCACCACACACACCATCCGTAGCCGTAGCCGCCCCGCGGCAACCTGTCACCGGTGACCGCGCGCGGTGCTGGAGGTCGTGCCGTCCACCGCCACGGGAAAAACGACGGCGAACCCGTGGACGAGGTGCAGCGACGCCAGCTTCATAGCCTACACCGTGGACGGCGAACCCGTGATTCTCGGGTATACCCGCCTGCTTCATAGCCTACATAGCCTACACCGAGTTCACTTGGGAAAAACGACAGCGAACCCGTGGACGGCGAACCCGTGAACTCTTTTGCCAAAATCAACACTGTTTTGTAACAATCATGGGTATTCACATGAAGACCCAAGAATACCCCTAGCGCCGCCCCTGATGGTTGGCTTCATCGACATGCTGACCGTCGTCAAGAGGCTCACTGACAACATCGTCGTACTCCTCCGACCCGCACATTGGCTTCTCGTTGCCTGCCACCTTCATCGGCCTTCATGACGACAACCTTTTTTTTACACATTGGTAGCCCTGCGACTGCTCACCGATGCGACGACGAATGTCCGCCTCGAGGTCGCGCTCGCTGTGCAACGTCTCTTCTAGCAAGATTTCATCGACCTACAGATCCATGTATACGAGCATGGCTAGTGAGGACGTTACGACGTTGGGCTTCTTCGACCGGCTGGAAGCCTTGAATGTCTTTGTTGAGAAGCACATTGACCTCGCCACAAAAGCCACTGCTCGTTAGCCGGAGGTCGGTGGCCCGATGCACTGAGCCGAGGAGGAGCTCGGTGATGAATACAACTTTCTTCTTTCCTCCCGTAACCACCACTGCATCGCGTCGTCGCAAACTTAATCCTTACTGTATTGTATTCTCATTCCTGTCGATAAAAGGCATGTGTGATCCCTTGCTCACATTTGGTGTCAATTATATGTATCACTGTTAGTTACTACATCTGTCCTGATTTATTGTCCCCTTCGTGTTTTGTGCCAAAATTTTACTTTAGATTTAACTAACAATATATTAATGCATGTCTCAAAAAATATATAATTGCAAACTATGTTCAAATACGGAACCAACGATATAATTTTTGGTGACATGCATTAATATTTTATTAGTTAAATCTATGGTCAAAATTTGGCACAAACGAGACCAACAAACAAGGACGGAGGTAGTTCTTACCTTATGCGTTAATATTTTATTTGAGAGTGAATCCTCTTAAAAATCTTTCTTAAATGGAATTGTTCTATCCCAGAGAAAAAAGGAACAAAACCGCAAGTCTCCACAAATTATTGTGTGCTACTTTGATGAATTGGAAATGTATATACTTGTGTGTACTTGGAAAATGCATGTTTGTCTCTTTTAGGTGTAAGTAATTATAGAGGATAGCTAACAATATTGTAACCACACAATTCTAGAAGGATGAGGCATTTGTCCTCAGATTGTCGAGTTGTTCATTTATTGGTTCTTTATTGTAAAATAGGTCTTTTATGTTTCCCGGTTTAACAGGTAGATGAAATCACTTGCATACTTTGTAGTTGGTCATGTAAATACATCATTTAGCTACACTCACAAAAAATTCGTCTAGTTTTTGGGGTTTCATTCACAGTCTGCACATTGTACCTGGTAAAATAGTAACACTTGCAACAGATATGCAGAGAAATTTGTGCATCATATTTTCCTTGGTTTGGTATATATTTGCATCTCGAGAGACGTACCAAAACTTATGAAGGGAAAGAATCTAGGGTTAGTGAAAACTAATAAATTAAGATAAATTTATCGGTATATCGTTGATATAGAACCTTAAAGGTTAAAATAAGAATAAAAGCCAATTTCAAAAGAGTTTGGCCATACAAACTTAAGAGAATGCACAATTCAACGTCAAAAAGTAAAAGTGACTTTTACATCTCACGTTGACTCACTCAAAAGATTGGATTCCCACTGTTTACATAGGTGGATCTAGTGGGGGTGCCATAGGTGCCATGGCACCCCGAAAATAATGCATACTTTGTTTAACTAGAGTAGTTAGTCTAATCCAATGTGTATTATAGGGGTTAAATGGTATAAACGGATACATTGTGATGTATTTACATTGTGATTGAGAAGAATGGCACCCCCTCCATGTTAAACCTTCAGACACTGGACATACATAAGGGAGGACACATCCTGTGCACTAGGACTTGTGGTGCAACTAGTGCGCCCAAAGTCGATTAAACACCACAGAGGTTCCTAAAAGTTCTTTATTTTCTAGAACGTCTTCTTCGGACACTCTCGGCCTTATGCCTCTTTGCTCCATCGATCTTCTAACTACATGCAGACAAAAAAACACAGTCCCAAAGCAGGCATTGCGAATTGCTACACTCATGAGAAGTGTGTACTGCGAGGAAAGTTCCAATGTGATCTTTTCTCCTTAGAGAAAACGCACCATGAAATCCGAGCATACGACAAACCGGTTGCTTGCGAAGGGAACATATGACACCCCCTAGAATACAATCAACACAAGTTTCTGCTTATGTCAACATAATTTCGAGCATGGAATGGCTCCGTACACTTAATTATATTCATAAGTATGGGTATTTATACAGGGCGTAAATAGGCAACGAATATATTCTGAACTTATGTGTTGGGAGACATTTGTGCAGGCCATAGAAGTTGATTTAGACCATCAAACTAAAGTGGCTGTTGAGCTTGATGGGCATGTGGGGCATGTGGGTTGCGCTGTCTACGATCAAAATGGAAACCACCTATACAAGAATGCTTTTAGTGCATCCGACAGATAATTCTTTCAATCTTCAATGTCCAAGTTGTGGTGCTACTGAATCATCCATATATATGTCGGGTGATGCAGGTACGTAATGGTATATTGTGATATACTAATGTTATTCCGCAGTTTCACCAACTTTACCATTTTCAGTAGGTACAGTGGGTGTTGGAGCACTTGGATGGTCCTAAAAGTCGACAAATAATTATGGATGAGGTCCTTGAGTCCACCTTCTTGCTATAGATCGGTATACTAACCATGTTGTCAGGTTAGTGCCGTAATTTTTTTTGGAAGGTGTTGTTATTATTTTATTTTTTGATGGTGACTTTTCTATGGATTATCACCTTTTAGGAAGATACTTGGTAAAGTTTGCTTCTACTTGACAATTGATTCATGGAAATTGGGTACTAGCTATTTCATGCAAAACACAAGCCAAAGGCCTGAGTGGAAGTATGGAACTCGTCCAAATGTTTGTCAATTGTATGCAATGTTCTTGATTTTTTAAAACCAGAATAAGACCACATGATTATCTTGAAATGGTTAAAACTAGTGCTCACGAATTCAGCTGGGATTCAATTCATGCATGATTCTTTTGTTTGGTTATGACATTTCCTTTACCCTTTACTGAACTCAAATATATATTTTATTGTATTAACATGTGCAAATAAGGTGAATAGTAAACATGATTGCCATGTTTCTTAATTTGTGAAATCCTTTTGACAAATACCTAAACTGAGGCTTGTCAAACATACATAGTCCTTGTGTTTCTCCTACTATTCTGGGATAACTTCTGTTCATCAAGAATAAGGTATAATAAATTACCTATTTCATGGTGTATCTTCTGTTATTACCATACGATGTAGCTGCCAAAGAATATTTACTCAATCTGTTGAAATAACATATCACATGGTTTTCTACATCTACAAAAATTGTGAACCCGAGTCATACTTTGTATGCAGCCATGTACCAAGGTTTGAGAAGCACATTGAGAGATATTCTGAGGAACCACATGTTGTAACAAACACATATGAACCGAAGAGAGTTGCATACTTGATCTTTCACTCGAAAAAAGGGGATATATTCAATTTTTTTGTTGCATTGGGTATCCATAGTTTTGGAGTTTTTGACTAGCACCAGGTTCATGGCATCATAAAAAAAACCTTTTGAATCAAGATAAATGGATCCTTTCCTATATACAATCAGCTTATTATTGAAGGTTGCATCGATGGTTTGTTGGTTTTTCTTTGTTTCTGACTAACCTTATTAACATTTTGGGAGGAAGAGCTTTTCAAATTAGATGATACTCACAGGAGCCAGCGAGTACTTAGCAAAAGTTCTAGCTTCATTTTTTAGAAGAGAGGTGAAGCGTGGGTGACTGCCAATATCCAAATAGTGCGCAGTCCAACAAGTAAAAATTGTTAGAGAGAGGGATCGCACTAGTAGAGAAAGGAGCAAATCTGAGAAATATTAGTACCGGTTTGCATATGAGCCGGCACTAATGTGTCCATTAGTACCGGTTCAAATGACTAGGCGGGAGGAGATCTTTAGTACCGGTTCAATGCGAATCTTTAGTACCGGTTCGTGCCTCGAACCGGTACTAAAGGTGCTGGCTGGGGCACCAGCATCTTTAGTACCGGTTCGTGCCACGAACCGGTACTAAAGAGGTTGTGGCAGGCCTTTTTTAGAAAATATGCCATTCATACCGAGGCTTGGTATCATTATGCAGTTGGATCAGTTGTTACCTTGGTTGCGATTATGATCGCATTTGTTTTTGCATATAAATGTTTTACATAATTTCAATGTATGGTTTAATTAGATGCTAGAGAGAGCTATATGTTGCACATGCTATGTGGGTGAAATCCCTTTGTAACAGACGAGTTTCCGTATGAAACCCTGATACTTCAAAAGAGATTGTCTGTTTTGTACACGAAGTGCATCCACCAGATCATATGCGAGGAATTCAAGAGGAATTGACGGCATTCTTTCTTGACCACATGATCGCTAAAGACGGAGAATACCATGTGGACCCTGATCAGTTTGTTTTTAATTAGGAGATTATATTGTAAGAGATACTTATATTGTATATATGTAGCCAGTAGCGTCGGATAGATATACAAGAACTTGTTGTTCGACCAATCTCTCAGAGAAGGAGAGGTGGTCGATATCACTTCTCTCTGTATGCATATGTTCATGACGATCTTCTGTTTCCTTCATTTGCTTACTAGCTAGCGTGTCTAGTCCTCTACATACGTATAGTACGTAGCGTCGACCAAGCACGGAGATAAAAGAGGACACTTCTCTGTATTAATTAGCTAGCTAACACAATATATGAAACACCTAAATTAACCCCCCATAACCCTCTAACCCCCCCCTTCAAAAAAACTCTAGCACCTGAAATGCTGACACGTGGATGCCTATTGATCGCGGTTGGTGCCACCAACCAGGACCAAAGGGCCTCCTGCCTGAGCTCGCCACACCGGCCACATGGAGGCCCATCTGTCCCGGTTTGTGTAAGAACCGGGACTAAAGGTCAAGGGCATTAGTAATGACCTTTTAGTCCCGGTTCTAAAACCGGGACAAAAGGCCCTTACGGACCGTGACAATTGGCCCTTTTTCTACTAGTGTGCCGTCGGTGGGATCAGTTGGACCATGACATGGTAGCCATGAGCCATGGTCGGCCGCCACGGGAGTGCTTCGTGCAAAAGAAAAGGAGGGAGGGTCGTGTGCAGGTTTTGTTCTAGCTGCACGGACGGACAGTTGTAGGGGGCCATTAGGCCCGAGTTAACACAAAAAGCCCAAATTTGTGACCAAAGCAGTGGCCCATGATGGTTAGCGCTCGGTCCTGGAGAAGGAAGCAAGCCGATGCAGGATTAGAGGAAATCTGACGATAGAAAATGCTCAAAACTGACAATCCAACGGCCAAAAACGTTAATGGCCTGAGAGGGCAGGAAAAGTGCTCGGTTATAATGCATCTAAATGGAAGGGAAACATTTTGTTGGTCGGTGACACCCTAAGCAAGAAGGACACACGAAGATGGGTTACATCATCGTCTCCACCGTTTTCGGTTGTCTATCTACCCTTACTTTACTTGTTGTTTCTACTTGCTTGTGTGTTTCCTTGTGTAGCTTCCTAGCTAGTTGTAATGCATCAAATACGTTTGTATCACCTAGTTGCATGTCTAGAGAACTTATATTTCCGCACTTGACTCTAAAAGAAACAACAAAACTAATTTGGTAGCCGCCCATTGACACCCCCCTCTAGACGACATTATCAATATCTTTGATCCTCTACTACAGTTTTCACCTACATGAGGAGCATCCACTCCAAGTATTTCGTACGAGTGAGAGTCATTGTTTATACTAGACAAGTCGTAGTATATTTAAACTATTATATCTCTACTCCTTATCTCCACAGAAATATTTAACATGCATGCACACCTTATTTGACAGAAACCGAATAAACTATCATGCCACGATAAGCTTAGCCCAGTAAGTTGATCCGTCATCATATATTTATACCAAACATTGTTACTTTGTTACAATTATGACTCCATTTATTGTCATATGATATTGATCACTACAATTTTCTATTACAGTATCAAAATTAACATGTAATAGTACACCTAAATGTTGAAATAAAATATAGCTATAATATAATATTAACTTGGACCAATAAAATTGATTTAAGTTTGAATCACAAATTGCAAAGAATGTGACTTGGTTGTTTTATTTGGGAGACAATGCACTTAAAAATCTTTTGTTAAATGAATTTATTTTATCTTAGGGAAAAATAAAAATGAACAACACCACATATCTTCACAAAGTATTTTGTGTCACTTTGATGAATTGCAAATATATGTACATTTTTGTATATACTTCTGGAATGCATCGTTGTCTATTATAGTTGTAAGTAAATAGGGGAGGTAAAAATCAACATTGTAAATAGATAATTCTAGAATCAATTAGGCAAGTGTCTTTCAGTTGTTGAGTCATTCGTTTATCGGTTATTTAACGATATAAAATCTCACTCCTAATTGAGCAGTTGGTAGGTTGTCTCGTCGCTTCGTACCCCTCACCTCCACCGATGGAAGGCCAGCCTCCCCCACCAAACAATCAATTGATACTTTCCATATAAAAGAAAACATCAATCGAACAATCAAGACTTTCCAGATACAACACCAATCAAGACTTTTCATACAAAACTTTCTCCTAGATGAACAATCAAGACTTTTCAGATACAACACCAATCAGACATACAACATAAAAACAAGAATCGAGACTTTCCCTGTACAAAACTTTCTCCTGTACGACATAGATTCAATCACAGTTCAAAATTTTCTTCTGGGCGGGTGGCGAGCTCCCGTTCTCGGCGCCCCCTCGGCAGTATGGCTAGCCCTGGTTCTCCATTATGTCTACTGCTAAAGTCCCAGTACGTCGTTCACTCGTTTCGTTCGTCTTCACCCCTCCCCATTTATTTTTCTTTCGCCGACCACCACCACGATTTTCATCTCCAGCCCCACTGGTTTTCTTTCGATCTCACACCTCCGTTGCCCAAAAAACCAAACGTTCCATATACAAAAGCAATTGTATCCTCCTCCAACCATATACAATAGCACTTTCCATATAAACCAGCCTCTTCTTTCGAAGAAAAGAAATCAGGACGCGTTCGTCGCCTCTTCTTTGGAAGGAAAGAAATCAGGACGCTGCCGAACCAACCGGAACACGCAATCCGATTTGGTTCGATCTACTGGAGCCGCCATACAAACCAACCTCCCCACAACAGCGCACCACTGCACAACCCTAATCTCCCCAAGTTCCTTCCACCTCAAGCGGTCTAGGCTAGCGGTGGTGCGCGGCCTCCCCCACTCAACCATCTCTGACGTCCTCTCGGCGCGTCTCCCTTGTAGCTAAGCCTTCTACGAGGCTTTGACTCTCATATATGGTCATATGGATGCATCTAGGCCGTCGTCAACCTGCCCTGCGAGGCAGTGCCGTGGTCTCCATCGTTGCTGCGACGTTGGCCTGCCATGCGTTGTGGCGCCGTGGCCTCCGTCAAGGACGTGCTCGTCCTCTTGAGCATGGTTGTGCCAAGGATATCCTCCCGTCCGTCGAGGATGCATGCCCCTATTGCCCCGTCACACGGCGGCGGCGGCAACTGAGGTGACGTTGGTCGTGGATGCTATCCTTCACCTGTGTTGCATGAGGCATGGGGTTGTAGATCCCTTCTCCACTGATCAGAGCGTAAATACTTTTCCTGTGCTAGATGTATTTGTCATGAATCTTATCAATATTTCAGATCTAGATGTATCCTGTGCTAGATGTATTTGTGATGGATCTTGTCTACTACCGGATCTGGATGTGTACGCTTGTTTAAGAAGATGTGTTGATGCATGTTTGCTCGGTGTTCGTTGTCCATGTGTAAATGTGTGGGTGATCTGACATGTATGCGTGTGCACATACATTTTTATTTTAACTTTTTAGAGCTTTTTTTTTTGCATGGTTTAGAGCTTAATTCATGGCTTGTAGTTCTGGACAAAACATGTATGAATTTGCAAAAAGGAGGAAGACGACATAGCTAAACTTTGTACAAATGTTTATTCTTGTGCTTTCGGGTTGGGCCTCGTGCTTCAGGCTTTCCCGTCGGGCCAAGCACGGGCTTGAACTTAGTGAAAAAACTAGATTTCAGGTCGGGCTCAGGCTTCATATTTGCACCTTGGGCTTTTGCTAGCCTGGCCGCTGCCTGGCCCAAGAAATGCCTAGGTTTAACTGGAAGTACATGTGATTCTGCTCTTGACTCCACCACAGCCAACGAGGAGGACATCGCCGCCCTCACGGACGTCAACGAGGATGCCCTCCCTCCTCCCCAACTGACCGGGGAATGGGGTTATGGGGATTGGCATGAATAACTGCAATTTAACACAATGTTACAATGAAGGATTTATTGTCGATATATCGGAAGTTGCCACGGGCATGTATGTGATGACCTAGAAGTACTATGAAAGAAACCTAGGATCCCCTCTTATCTTTCACTGTTGTGAATCCTTGTGCAGTTGTGCCTAGATATCTCTAAATGCATCGACTGCTGTATCTCTCAATACTCAATACCATGGTTCATGGTGAATCAGTGCCAGTGTTACGTGCGTTGATGTTTGAACCGAACTAGCGACTTGTTAGAACTTATATAATTTCTTTTATAGGATTGTTCTTGCTTGCTCTTTCACTTCAGTTTTCTACTAGCCAATCAAGAGCGGACCGACCAACAGTCCACCATGTGTTTGTTCCAGATTTATTATGAGGATGCATTGAGTGGGAATTGAGAATCTTAGAATTCCAAGATTTGAGTAAGATGTGTAAATTGGGCAAATCTATGTTGTCTCCTAGGTACCACAGAGTAATTCTGCTTTTATCATGCAAATTTTTGTCGTGCTAGATATGTTGAGGCCAGTATTTACCCATCATCGCACTGATTATAGAGCACGAGCACATGTTCTCATTTCTATGTACTCATCAGTGTCTTGCATGTTCAACATGCCCTACTTTTACCATCCTCATCTAAGCCAATTCCTAACAGATAGGAATAGGAGGCTACAAATCCTGCTGAATGTGGTTGTGACAAAAGACTGCATAGAAAACAGTGAGACCAGATAAGTGATACAAATAGAGTTTGGTAATTGTCTGATAACTTATACAAACATATTCCAGCAAAATGGAAAGAAAAGTACTAAAAGGTGTGCCATGACCCTATAGTTTCTCATGATGTGTGTCAGTTTGGCGACATGACTAATAAATGTGTCCTTTCTTATTTTCTTTGAAGTGAAACATTATGCTTTTCCATATGAAACTCTAAGAATATGTATATATATTTGATATGTGGATCAGATTTATGGTCAAGACAAGCCCAATTGAAATGAAGTTGAGTACCAATCTGGGATTAACATCTCACACTTTGTTAGCTAGCTACTGTTGAATCTTGAATGTCCGAAATCTTTTCCACTGCAGCTTAAGCGATGGGAATGGAATAAGTGTAAACTTAGGCAGTCTTCATATGTTGCACAAGATGCATATATATACGCAGTGAAGTCATCACTTGCTGTGAGAAAGGTAAAGCTTGGGAAGTCTTTACAAACACAACAATGATGTGATAGGAAGGAGCTGACCTTAAATTTGAAGCACAAGAACTGCGCAGAGGATGAACCAGGTGAAATCATCATGGTTTTTAGTATTTTTATGAAACTTCTCTCCATTCCTCTTATCTTGCATGCTAGCACACATACCCGACAGTCTTGTAGATTCAGTGGCACACTTTTTTTGGGGCATGCAACAAAGGGTGATCGCCCACCTAAATTTGTATCAACATTATATTTTTGACATGGTTTTAGGTTGGTTTACAATGGATTGCAGCCGGGGATCACACATCTGGTTGAAGCAAGAGATTCACACAGAGGTTTAGGGGGGAGAGATCAACACGATGGGGGGCTCTAACCACCAAAATGTGTAGGTGGTCAACTATCGTCTGATGCAGCTCAACATCGGTGGAATGCAGAGTGTCGAAGACATATTTAGAGGAAAGCAAGAGATAGACAAGTACTTGTGACAACAGTCATAAGCATGGGATGTACACACTGCATATAATGATATTTTTTTATATGTTTCCATAGATAAGTTTGTTGTTTCAAGGCAACACACACGCATTCCACTAGATTTAGCTTTCTTGGATTAGGAATAGATCAGGAAGTGATGTGGTCGGGTTGTTTTTTAACCTTTCGTGACAACAAAACGACGACATGGAAGCTACATGCAGAGTCAAGGGGCAATAGATTGAGAAGATGAATGATGTATGGACAAAGAATATGATGGACGACAAATTCAGTGAGAAAGACCGGCTCGAGGGGTGCTTTCTGTTTGTAAGAATACAGAGAAGATGGTGCTTGCATGTGTGTTGTGGTTGAACATTTAATGCAAGATGCTTGTTCATAGGGAGGAAAATGAGCATTGGTTATAAATTTATTTATTGGCCCGTGGCAACGCACGAGGTGGTCTCTCTGTTTTGCCAGCCGGTTGTGGCGTCCTTTATTTGGCTAGTTTGTATTCTAGCTTTTCTGGCTCTGAGTGAGCTCTTTTTATTGTCGTTGGGAGACTTTTAGACTTTTAGACCTGTTTGGCACATTTTTATTTGATTAATAAGAGGGCCGTATGCATCGTTCTGATGCAGAGGCCGGGGCATTCCCTCTTTTCGAAAAAAGAAAAAAAATGTAAATACATCAATTATCTCGACTCACAGCAATTTCGTCTAGTTTCTTGGGTTTATTTCACAGACGCACCCTATACTTGGTAAAATAGTAACACTTGCAACAGATAGCCGAGAAATCCGTGCATCGTGTTTTTCTTGGTTTGGTCTACATTTGCATCTCGTGTAGAGATAACAAAATTTATCAAGGAAAAGAATATAGGATTGGCGAAAACTAATAAATTAATAATTTCATCGGTATATGATTGATATAGAAACTTAAAGGTTAAAATAAGAAGAAACGTCAATGTTACAAGAGTTTAGCGATATAAACTTAAGGGAATGCACAATTCAGTGCCAAAACGGGCTTGCACATCTCACCTTAAGTCAATCAAAAGGTTGGGGACCTGGAGTCCTACTATTTAGTACATACATAAAGGAGGACATATCTGGTGCACTAGGCTTTGTCGTGCACCTGGTGCTGCCAGCGCCGGTTATACACAATAGAGGTTCCTAAAAATTCTTACATTTTGTGGGAACATATATGCAACATATATGAGTTAGCCCACAAAAAATAAAATAAAATTGCACTGTATTTCCAACACATTACACATGCACTTTTTTTTAGAACGAAGGCTCGCGGAGAGCCTGGCTTTGAATTAACAAAGCAATCAACCGGCCAGGAAATACAGACACACACAAACCCCCATGACCAAACGATACAAGGGGACACTCTAGGAGGCTTACAACTCAACGGGTCGCACAAGCACAAAAAGAAAACATGAAAACAAAGCTCGAAGCTTGACCTAGCCAAAGACTACAGCCAAACAGCCATCTAGGGATGAGGCACACACGAGCACGACGATGACCTGCTTGCAACAGAGTGTGGTAAGTGAGCCCGACCAACGCCCAAGTAGAAAGACACTACACATCCGCCGTCTCTCTCGCCGCAGAGGGACCCTTCCCTCTCGCCATGGCTCGCAAGGCGCCGTACCCACGGACTTGAGAGACGCTCACCCTAGAGTAGGGGATGTGTCAGCTTCAAGACCTGGAGCAGCTGCAGCACATCATCACTTGAACATTCGAGCTCTCTGCGACTGCCGCATCGCCACAACGTAGAACACCTGAGAGCTGCAGGAAAACCACCGGGTGCAGCTACTGAAGAAACGCAGCAGGGGCATCAAGAAAACCGACAGGCCACCGAGGAGCATTGCCAGGCAGCCGAACGCCTGCAGCCATGCCGAACCTCGTGACACCGCCGTCACCGGACCACCCAAGCCACCCAAGCTCCGACCATGAACCCCTCACCTGAACGCTACCCTCCCCAGGCGGCGCCCCCAAGGAAGAACACGACGCACAGCGCGCCGTCGCCGCCCAATCCAAGCCGGATTTTGGGCTTTCACCCGGGAGGAGGAGCAGGGGTGGAAAGGGGAAGGGCCTCTGCAGCACCTCCAAGGAGGAGACGGCGTCGGGGACGTCGCTGCTGCCAGGCCGGCCACGCCGGTCAGCGGTTTCCCGCGGCCCAAAACCAGACCACCGGTCACCCACCCACATCATACCGGCGCTCGGAGGGAGGCAGGCGAGAAGCGGCGGGGACGAGGGAGACAGGGGAAAGGAGCCACCTTCAGATCTGACGAGGAGGGAAGACCTCCGCGCCGCCGCCGCCACCCGCATGGTCGAGGCCGCCGGCCAGAGCACACCCGCGAACGACGCCGGCCGAGAAGGCGCCGCCTCGCCAAGAAGGGCCGCCGCCGCAGATCCGAGGTCCTCCTCGAGGAAAGGAGCGACCGAGGCCTCGCCGCCACCTTCACGGGCGACCGCACGAGCGGATCCGGCGGCTTTCTCAGGTGGCGGCGAGGGAGGGAGGGTGAGGGATCAGCGGCGCGACGGGGAAACCCTAGTCGCCGCCCGAGTCGCCCGAAGCGGACGTGTAGCCTAGGGAAATGCACACCAGAGAGAGTCGTCGGTGCAGCTTGCTCAGTCTACGACAGCGTCAAAGAGCTCTTTTTTTTTGTTGCGGAAAGCGTCAAAGAGCTCTTGTGAATGAAAAGAAAAACTCTTAGCCAACAAAGCCACCCTTGATTCTTTGGTTAAATCATGGATTAGTATAACACTTGGCACACGTACGAAGTTGACCTGTTGCACGAAGCTACGCATCGTTCATGCGCAAGCATAGCACGAGTGCTCCGCTGGACACACTGACCATGCTAGCACTAAAAAGGTGGTTGCACGGCCGTATGGTCCACGCAAACCATGCATGATTTTTTTTAACACGGTATTAAAACTCATCGCTGGAAATTTTAAAATAAATTCAGGATAAACGCGAGCAGCATTAGGACTGAAATACCACAGTCCATCTAACCATCCAACCACGGGTTGGTTCGCAGCTCATGCATTGAATTGCTGCGATATTCTATCACAAGAAACAGCAATGCTCTCGACGAGATAGACACAGTTAGCCCACGCGCCTGAATTAATTAACACCGTTCGTTCGACTTCTCGAGTACAGCCTACTAAAAAAGGAACGCCTCCGTGTAACTCACTCGGCTCGCCGGAGCGGAGAGCAGACGTCGCCGTCGTACCGTACGTCCAGTCCATGCCAATCCACAAACCAAACCAGCAGTCCCGAGCAGAGGACAGACGGCCGTGCGTCGCGCACAATGTCTGTCTTCCCGGGCACGATTCGGATGCCAAACCCGTCCTATAATCCCATTCGAACCAGTCCCGTCACCCACTCCAGAAATCTCTCGACAAGTCTACAAGAGAACCTCAGCAATCTTGTGGTGGCCCGGCGTTTGTTTTATGCTTAGACAAGCGGGAAATCTACCAGAGAACAAGCCTCAGCATTTTTGTGGTGGTGCCGCTTGTGATTTACTAAGAACAAACAAGTGAAAAAGATCTGTTTCGATGGAGTACACACTACACAGTATCTTAATCGATCGTGGGACGCAAGTTGGGGCTCGATAAGCGGCAGGCAAGGCGGCGTTTGTTTTATGCTTAGACAAGTGGGATGGGTTACAACTTGGTCGGCTGGATTTTTCCGGACCGCCCGTTCATCCTGAATCGGTAATATACATCGACATATCCCGCCGTCCCAAAACCGGCAGTTATTTTGAGATGGAGAGAGTATGTAATAAGGATGCAAGGTCATCTTATTTGTTAAAGCGTATGATGTGTAATAAGTCTCTACTATTAAAGGAGGATCGAACGTCGTGATGGTTCGACCTCCTTCTTCCCACCTATGACGACCATCTTCCCCCTCGCACGATCCCTCGCATGAAAAAAATTGCCAAAAACCCACGTTTCAAGCCAAAGAAAAGCTAGGGGGGAAAGCCATCGACCGAAAAACCCTCGCGTCACGTACGAGATTCATCCAACAACCGACCCACTCGCGCATGTCCCACAACCCTATCTCCCCCAACCCCCAACCCCCTCTCGATCCCATCTCTCTCCCGAATTTTTTTGGCAACGCCGGCCTCCTCTTTCATCTCCCATGGCGACCATAGGAAAGGATAGGTAGATCCATCTCGCCCACTTCTTCCTATCGTCGGCATCGTCCTCCACTCGACCATGCTAGCTTCCGCGATTTGGATGCCTCCCCTACGAGGAATCGGCGCGTCATACTCATCGCAGGTGGCGGCGGCCATTGGCAAGGGCTCGTTTGGAAGAGCAGGTGGCGTACAAGGTCGCGTCGAGGTCCAGCGACCGGAATATCGGCTCCATAGAGAATGCCGTCACAGGTGCGTCGATCTCAATCTTCCCCTCCATTGTCGTTGTCTTCGTTACCCGTGCGTGTAGCAGGTGTACTCTCACACTTACGAATTTTCTGTACGCGATGAGTACTTTCTAATTCAGATCTGGCTTGCCTTATCGTGATATCTTCTTTGCCATGGTAAGCACACTAGCACAGCATGGTTCATTCGCCCTCATAACGTTTGTTATGACATTAATGTTGTTCAGAAAGCAGTTTTAGTGAAGATGGAATGATTTTTGAATTAAGTGGAAAATACAGGAGTACTCTTCTGTAGTGTATTGGTGTCCAATTGTGATATATGCAGTGGCTTTGATGGCCGCAGGATAATTAAATCCAAGGTAAACCCTATACATTCACAATTCCTATAGTTATAAACAAGAAAAAAGAAGATATAGTCAAGTACTATTGTTTTAGATGCCGGTAAATGGACTAGAATTTCAATAGTTGTTTAGTCAGCATTGCTACCGCTCATCAATGGCGGAGGACCAAATTTTTTCGAGGTAGGGCAGTCGAGACTACATCACGTGAGACTTTCTCGCTGCTAGCCCCTAGTGCCAGGGCGTGCGTCTCCACTGTCCACTTTGGCATCCGGCACCAGCACTCCTGCTGCCTGCTGCTAGCCGCTAGCCCGCTGGAGTTCGCGCGTGGCATGCGCCTGGGCTCGTGGTCTGTGTTCTGCTGTTCCTGTTCGTACCTTCGTAATGACTGATTCGGTACGTCGTGTGTGTGTGTGTGTCGTATGTGCAGCTATCAGGCAAGGGCATGACCCAAGTCACGGCCCAATACCAAAGAGAACTCTTCCTTTTAGTGACTTATTGCACCTGTCATCCGTCGATCGAGCGTATTTGCCGGAAATAAAGGTTGGGCGGACACCCTGCCTCGCCGTACCGAGTGCTCTGCCTATGCTACCACTAATATCCTTGTACTGTAGTAGCTTCAATATTTCTCCCACTTTTTTTTGCTACATGTGTAGACGTAGTTACAATTGAGAAAGCGAGAAATATTTTTTTTGTGAAAAAATTGACATATCTTTGTTATCAGGATATCAAAATTATTGCAAATTATTGCTGAATGCATGTTCTTTGAGAAAATGTGGATGGCCACAGCAGAAACATAAACTTTGTCATATAAAATTGGAAGTGTTTAACTGCTCAAACTTTCTACTTTGCAAACAAATTAAGTGATGCAAGGTATTCAGATGTCTGCGGTACGGTTGATGAGAATTTACATTGAGTTCAACATTAAATTAGTATTTAATTGTTGCCTTTGTGATTGCTACTGTTTCATGGTTTCAGAAACATGTCTACTGTGGACTGTTTCAGAAACATATCTATGCGATGGGTTCTTTCTAATTCAGATCTTGCTTGACTTATAGTGATATCTTCTTTGCCATGGTCAGCACACTAGCATAGCATGGTTCGTTCGCCCTCATAACTTTTGTTATGACATTAATGTTGTTCAGAAAGCAGTTTTAGTGAAGATCGAATGGTTTTTAGATTAAGTAGAAAATACATGAGTACTCTTCTCTAGTGTATTGTTGTTCAACTGAGACATATGCAGTGGTTTTGATGGCCGCGGGATAATTAAAGCCAAGGTAAAGACTATACATTCACAATTCCTATAGTTATAGACAAGAAAAAAAGATAAAGTCAGGTACTATTGTTTTAGATGCCGGTAAAATGGACTAGAATTTCAGTAGCTATTTAGTCAGCATGCTACCGCTCATCAGTGACGGAGGACCAAACTTTTTCGATGTAGGGCAGCCGAGACTACAACACGTGAGACTTCCTCGCTGCTAGCCTCTAGCGTTAGGGCGTGCGTCTCCACCGTCCACTTTGGCATCTGGCACCGGCGCTCCTGCTGCCTACTGCTAGCCGCTAGCCCATTGGGGTTCGCACGTGGCATGCGCCTGGGCTCGTGGTTTGTGTTCTGCTGTACCTGTTCGTACCTTCGTGATGACTGGTTCAGTACGTCGTGTGTGTGTGTGTCGTATGTGCAACTATCAGGCAAGGGCATGACCCAAGTCACGGCCCAACATCAAAGAGAACTCTTCCTGTCAGTGACTTATTGCACATGTCATCCGTTGATCGAGCGTGTTTGCCGGAAATAAAGGTTGGGCGGACACCCTGCCTCGCCGTACCGAGTGCTCCGCCGGTGCTACCACTAATATCCTTGTACTGTAGTAGCTTCAATATTTCTCCCACTTTTTTTGCTACATGTGCAAATGTAGTTACAATTAAGAAAGCGAGAAATATTTGTTTTGTGAAAAAAATTGGCACATCTTTGTTATCTAGATAACAAAATTATTGCAAATTATTGTTGAATGCATTTTCTTTGAGAAAATGTGGACGGCCCCAGGAGAAACATAAACTTTGTCATATAAAATTGGAAGTGCTTAACTGCTCAAACTTTCTACTTTGCAAACAAATTAAGTGATGCAAAGTATTCAGATGTCTGCGGTTGATGAGAATTTACATTGAGTTCAGCATTAAATTAGAATTTAATTGTTGCCTTTGTGATTGCTACTGTTTCATGCTTTCAGAAACATGTCTACCGTGGACTGTTTCAGAAACATATCTACGCGATGGGTTATTTCTAATTAAGATCTTGCTTGCCTTATCGTGATATCTTCTTTGCCATGGTAAGCGCACTAGCACAATCGTTCGCCCTTATAACTTTTGTTATGACATTAATGTTGTTCAGAAAGCTGTTTTAGTGAAGATCAAATGGTTTTTAGATTAAGTAGAAAATACAGGAGTACTCTTCTGTAGTGTATTGTTGTTCAACTGAGACATATGCAGTGGGTTTGATGGCCACAGGATAATTAAAGCAAAGGTAAAGACTATACGTTCACAATTCCTATAGTTATAAACAAGAAAAAAAGATATAGGCAAGTAATATTGTCTTAGATGCCGGTAAAATGGACTAGAGTTTCATTAGCTGTTTAGTCAGCATGCTACCGCTCATCAGTGACGGAGGACCAAATTTTTTCGAGGTAGGGCAGCCGAGACTACAGCACGTGAGACTTCCTCGCTGCTAGCCTCTAGCGCCAGGGCGTGCGTCTCCACCGTCCACTTTGGCATCCGACACCGGCACTCCTGCTACTTACTGCTAGCCGCTAGCCCATTGGGGTTCACGCGTGGCATGCGCCTGGGCTCGTGGTTTGTGTTCTGTTGTTTCTGTTCGTACCTTCGTGATGACTGGTTCAGTACGTCGTGTGTGTGTGTGTGTGTGTCGTATGTGCAACTATCAGGCAAGGGCATGGCCCAAGTCACGGCCCAACATCAAAGAGAACTCTTCCTTTCAGTGACTTATTGCACCTGTCATCCGTCGATCGAGCGTGTTTGCCGGAAATAAAGGTTGGGCGGACACCCTGCCTGGCCGTACCAAGTGCTCTGCCGGTGCTACCACTAATATCCTTGTACTGTAGTAGCTTCAGTATTTCTCCCACTTTTTTTGCTACATGTGTAAATGTAGTTACAATTGAGAAAGCGAGAAATATTTGTTTTGTGAAAAAATTTGACATTTGTTTGTTATCAGGATATCAAAATTATTACAAATTATTGCTGAATGCATCTTATTTGAGAAAATGTGGACGGCCACAGGAGAAATATAAACTTTGTCATATAAAATTGGAAGTGCTTAACTGCTCAAACTTTCTACTTTGCAAACAAATTAAGTGATGCAAGGTATTCAGATGTCTGCGGTTGATGAGAATTTACATTGAGTTCAGCATTAAATTAGAATTTAATTGTTGCCTTTGTGATTGCTACTGTTTCATAGTTTTAGAAACATGTCTACTGTGGACTGTTTCAGAAACACATCTACGTGATGGGTTCTTTCTAATTCAGATCTTGCTTGCCTTATCGTGATATCTTCTTTGCCATGGTAAGCGCACTAGCACAGCATGGTTCGTTCGCCCTTATAACTTTTGTTATGACATTAATGTTGTTCAGAAAGCTGTTTTAGCGAAGATCGAATGGTTTTTAGATTAAGTATAAAATACAGGAGTACTCTTCTGTAGTGTATATTGTTGTTCAACTGAGACATAGGCAGTTGGTTTGATGGCCGCGGGATAATTAAAGCCAAGGTAAAGACTATACGCTCACAATTCCTATAGTTATAAAAAAGAAAAAAAGATATAGGCAAGTAATATTGTTTTAGATGCCGGTAAAATGGACTAGAATTTCATTAGTTGTTTAGTCAGCATGCTACCGCTCATCAGTGGCGGAGGACCAAATTTTTTCCAGGTAGGGCAGCCGAGACTACAGCACGTGAGACTTCCTCGCTGCTAGCCTCTAGCGCCAGGGCGCGTATCCACCGTCCACTTTGGCATCCAGCACCGGCACTCCTGCTGCCTACTGCTAGCCGCTAGCCCATTGGGGTCCGCGCGTGGAATGCGCCTGGGCTCGTGGTTTGTGTTCTGCTATTCCTGTTCGTACCTTCGTGATGACTGGTTCAGTACGTCGTGTGTGTGTGTCGTATGTGCAACTATCAGGCAAGGGCATGGCCTAAGTCACGGCCCAACATCAAAGAGAACTCTTCCTTTCAGTGACTTATTGCACATGTTATCCGTCGATCGAGCGTGTTTGCCGCAAATAAAGGTTAGGCGGACACCCTGCCTGGCCGTATCGAGTGCTACCACTAATATCCTTGTACTGTAGTAGCTTCAGTATTTCTCCCACTTTTTTTGCTACATGTGTAAAGGTAGTTACAATTGAGAAAGCGAGAAATATTTGTTTTGTGAAAAAATTGACATTTGTTTGTTATCAGGATATCAAAATTATTGCAAATTATTGCTGAATGCATCTTCTTTGAGAAAATGTGGACGGCCACAGGAGAAACATAAACTTTGTCATATAAAGTTGGTAGTGTTTAACTGCTCAAACTTTCTACTTTGCAAACAAATTAAGTGATGCAAGGTATATAGATGTCTGCGGTTGATGAGAATTTACATTGAGTTCAGCATTAAATTAGAATTTAATTGTTGCCTTTGTGATTGCTACTGTTTCATGGTTTTAGAAACATGTTTACTGTGGACTGTTTCAGAAACATATCTACGCGATGGGTTCTTTCTAATTCAGATCTTGCTTGCCTTATCGTGATATCTTCTTTGCCATGGAAAACGCACTGGCACAGCACGGTTCGTTCGTCCTTATAACTTTTGTTATGACATTAATGTTGTTCAGAAAGCTGGTTTAGCGAAGATCGAATGGTTTTTAGATTAAGTAGAAAATACAGGAGTACTCTTCTGTAGTGTATTGTTGTTCAACTGAGACATAGGCAGTTGGTTTGATGGCCGCAGGATAATTAAAGCCAAGGTAAAGACTATACGCTCACAATTCCTATAGTTATAAAAAAAGAAAAAAAGATATAGGCAAGTAATATTGTTTTAGATGCCGGTAAAATGGACTAGAATTTCATTAGTTGTTTAGTCAGCATGCTACCGCTCATCAGTGGCGAAGGACCAAATTTTTTCCAGGTAGGGCAGCCGAGACTACAGCACGTGAGACTTCCTCGCTGCTAGCCTCTAGCACCAGGGCGCGTATCCACCGTCCACTTTTGCATCCGGCACCGGCACTCTTGCTGCCTACTGCTGGCCGCTAGCCCATTGGGGTTCGCGCGTGGCATGCGCCTGGGCTCGTGGTTTGTGTTCGGCTATTCCAGTTCGTATGTTCGTGATGACTGGTTCAGTACGTCGTGTGTGTGTCGTATGTGCAACTATCAAGCAAGGGCATGGCCTAAGTCACGGGACGTGGAGTAGATGAGCGCGAGCTCAAATGCTATCGATATCTAGGACTCGATAGTGCATATGGATCTGGCCCAGTTCTTTATACGTGCGGTGGCGGGGTGCTGGAAAATGCGTACTGTAGCGAAATACGTCTGCGGCAGCGGAGGGTGGTGGCGCATGTTGGCTCGTTGGTGTAGTCAGATTTAACGCGCAAGTGGACATCCGTCCGCCGTCGGCGAGGTGAGCCGCGGGGCTGAATCGGCGGATCCATCTGATCCGTGGAAGAGGAGGTTCACTTTCCGTTCGGTGCGTGCATGCATGAATTGAATGCAGGGTCCAATGTCTTCTCCACCTAGGGCGGTGCTCGTTTGTGAAGGAAATATGTCCTAGAGGCAATAATAAAGTTATTATTTATTTCCTCATATCATGATAAATGTTTATTATTCATGCTAGAATTGTATTAACCGGAAACATGATACATGTGTGAATACATAGACAAACATATAGTCACTAGTATGCCTCTACTTGACTAGCTCATTAATCAAAGATGGTTATGTTTCCTAACCATAGACATGTGTTGTCATTTGATTAATGGGATCACATCATTAGAAGAATGATGTGATTGACATGACACATTCCGTTAGCCTAGCACTTGATCGTTTAGTATATTGCTATTGCTTTCTTCATGACTTATACATGTTCCTATAACTATGAGAAATATGCAACTCTCGTTTACCGGAGGAACACTTTGGGTACTACCAAACTTCACAACGTAACTGGGTGATTATAAATGAGTACTACAGGTGTCTCCGAAGGTACATGTTGAGTTGGCGTATTTCGAGATTAGGTTTTGTCACTCCGATTGTCGGAGAGGTATCTCTGGGCCCTCTCGGTAATGCACATCTTTATAAGCCTTGCAAGCAATGTGACCAAATGAGTTGGTTACGGAATGATGCATTACGGAACGAGTAAAGAGACTTGCCGGTAACGAGATTGAACTAGGTATTGGATACCGACGATCAAATCTCGGGCAAGTAACATACCGATGACAAAGGGAACAACGTATGTTGTTATGCGGTTTGACCGATAAAGATCTTCGTAGAATATGTAGGAACCAATATGGGCATCCAGGTTCCGCTATTGGTTATTGACCGAGAATAGTTCTAGGTCATGTCTACATAGTTCTCGAACCCGTAGGGTCCGCACGCTTAACGTTACGATGACAGTTTTATTATGAGTTTATAAGTTTTGATGTACCGAAGTTTGTTGGGAGTCCCGGATGTGATCACGGACATAACGAGGAGTCTCAAAATGGTCGAGACATAAAGATCGATATATTGGAAGCCTATATTTGGACATCGGAATCGTTCCGGGTGAAATCGGCATTTTACCGGAGCACCGGAAGGTTACCGGAACCCCCCCGGGGGGTTATTGGGCCTACATGGGCCTCGAGGGAGAAGAGGGAAGGAGGCAGGAGGGGGCTGCGCGCCCCTCCCCTTCCTAGTCCGAATAGGACAAGGGAAGGGGGCGCCCCCCCCTTTCCTTCCCCTCTTCCTCCTCTTTCCCCCCTTCTCCTATTCCAACTAGGAAAGAAGGGAGTCCTACTCCCGGTGGGAGTAGGACTCCCCCCTTGGCGCACCCTCCTTGGCCGGCCGCCTCCTCCCTCCTGGCTCCTTTATATACGGGGGCGGGGGGCATCACATAGACACACAAGTTGATCTACGGATCGTTCCTTAGCCGTGTGCGGTGCCCCCCTCCACCATATTCCACCTCGGTCATATCGTTGCGGAGTTTAGGCGAAGCCCTGCGCCGGTTGAACATCATCATCATCACCACGCCGTCGTGCTGACGGAACTCATCCCCGAAGCTTTGCTGGATCGGAGCTCGGGGATCGTCATCGAGCTGAACGTGTGCTGAACTCGGAGGTGCCGTACGTTCGGTGCTTCGATCGGTCGGATCGTGAAGACGTACGACTACATCAACCACGTTGTGCTAATGCTTCCGCTTACAGTCTACGAGGGTACGTGGACAACACTCTCCCCTCTTGTTGCTATGCCATCACCATGATCTTGCGTGTGCGTAGGAATTTTTTTGAAATTACTACGTTCCCAACAGTGGCATCCGAGCCTAGGTTTTATGCGTTGACGTTGTATGCACGAGTAGAACACAAGTGAGTTGTGGGCGATACAAGTCATACTGCTTACCAGCATGTCATACTTTGGTTCGGCGGTATTGTGAGATGAAGCGGCCCGGACCGACATTACGCGTACGCTTACGCGAGACTGGTTTCACCGTTACGAGCACTCGTGCTTAAAGGTGGCTGGCGGGTGTCTGTCTCTCTCACTTTAGCTGAATCGAGTGTGGCTACGCCCGTTCCTTGCGAAGGTTAAAAGAGCACCAACTTGATGAACTATCGTTGTGGTTTTTATGCGTAGCTAAGAACGATTCTTGCTAAGCCCGTAGCAGTCACGTAAAATTTGCAACAACAAAGTAGAGGACGTCTAACTTGTTTTTGCAGGGCATGTTGTGATGTGATATGGTCAAGACGTGATGCTATATTATATTGTATGAGATGATTATGTTTTGTAACCGAAGTTATCGGCAACTGGCAGGAGCCATATGGTTGTCGCTTTATTGTATGAAATGCAAACGCCCTGTAATTGCTTTACTTTATCTCTAAGCGGTAGCGATAGTCGTAGAAGCAATAGATGGCGTAACGACAACGATGCTACGATGGAGATCAAGGTGTCACGCCGGTGACGATGGTGATCATGATGGTGCTTCGAAGATGGAGATCACAAGCACAAGATGATGATGGCCATATCATATCACTTATATTGATTGCATGTGATGTTTATCCTTTATGCATCTTATCTTGCTTTGATTGACGGTAGCATTTTAAGATGATCTCTCACTAATAATCAAGAAGTGTTCTCCCTGAGTATGCACCGTTGCGAAAGTTCTTCGTGCTGAGACACCACGTGATGATCGGGTGTGATAGGCTCTACGTTCAAATACAACGGGTGCAAAACAGTTGCACACACGGAATACTCAGGTCATACTTGATGAGCCTAGCATATACAGATATGGCCTCGGAACACGGAGACCGAAAGGTCGAGCGTGAATCATATAGTAGATATGATCAACATATTGATGTTCACCATTGAAACTACTCCATCTCACGTGATGATCGGACATGGTTTATTAATTTGGATCACGTGATCACTTAGATGACTAGAGAGATGTCTGTCTAAGTGGGAGTTCTTTAGTAATATGATTAATTGAACTTAAATTTATCATGAACTTAGTACCTGATAGTATTTTGCTTGTCTATGTTTGTTGTACATAGATGGCTCATGATGTTGTTCCGTTGAATTTTAATGCGTTCCTTGAGAAAGCTAAGTTGAAAGATGATGGTAGCAATTACACGGGCTGGGTCCATAACTTGAGGATTATCCTCATTGCTGCATAAAAGAATTACGTCCTGAAAGCATCGCTGGGTGCCAGGCCTGCTGCAGATGCAACTGACGACGTTAAGAACGTCTAGCAGAGCAAAGATGATGACTACTCGATAGTTCAGTGTGCCATGCTTTACGGCTTATAACCGGGACTTCAACGACGTTTTGAACGTCATGGAGCATATGTGATGTTCCAGGAGTTGAAGTTAATATTTCAATAAAATGCCTGGATTAAGAGATATGAAGTCTCCAATAAGTTCTATAGCTGCAAGATGGAGTAGAATAGTTCTGTCAGTGAACATATACTCAAAATGTCTGGGTATAATAATCATTTGATTCAACTGGGAGTTAATCTTCCTGATGATAGTGTCATTGACAGAATTCTTCAATCACTGCCACCAAGCTACAAGAGCTTCGTGATGAACTATAATATGCAAGGGATGAACAAGACTATTCCCGAGCTCTTCGCAATGCTAAAAGCCGCGGAGGTAGAAATCAAAAAGGAGCATCAAGTGTTGATGGTCAATAAGACCACCAGTTTCAAGAAAAAGGGTAAAGGGAAGAAGAAGGGGGAACTTCAAGAAGAACGGCAAACAAGTTGCTCCTCAAGAGAAGAAACTCAAGTATGGACCTAAGCCTGAGACTGAGTGCTTCTACTGCAAGCAGATTGGTCACTGGAAGCGGAACTGCCCCAAGTATTTGGCGGATAAGAAGGATGGCAAAGTGAACAAAGGTATATGTGATATACATGTTATTGATCTGTATCTTATTAATGCTCGCAGTAGCACCTGGGTATTTGATACTGGTTCTGTTGCTAATATTTGCAACTCGAAACAGGGACTACGGATTAAGCGAAGATTGGCTAAGGACGAGGTGACGATGCGCGTGGGAATTGGTTCCAAAGTCGATGTGATCGCGGTCGGCACGCTACCTCTACATCTACCTTTGGGATTAGTTTTACACCTAAATAATTGTTATTTGGTGCCAGCATTAAGCATAAATATTATATCTGGATCTTGTTTGATGCGAGACGGTTATTCATTTAAATCAGAGAATAATGATTGTTCTATTTATATGAGTAATATCTTTTATGGTCATGCACCCTTGAAGAGTGGTCTATTTTTGTTGAATCTCGATAGTAGTGATACACATATTCATAATGTTGAAGCCAAAAGATGCAGAGTTGATAATGATATGCAACTTATTTGTGGCACTGCCATTTGGGTCATATTGGTGTAAAGCGCATGAAGAAACTCCATACTAATGGACTTTTAGAATCACTTGATTATGAATCACTTGGTACTTGCGAACCATTCCTCATGGGCAAGATGACTAAAATGCCGTTCTCCAGAACTATGGAGCGAGCAACGGATTTATTGGAAATCATACATACCGATGTATGGGGTCCAATGAATATTGAGCATCGCGGCGGGTATCGTTATTTTCTCACCTTCACTGATGATTTGAGCAGATATGGGTATATCTACTTAATTAAACATAAGTCTGAAACATTTGAAAAGTTTAAAGAATTGCAGAGTGAATTTGAAAATCATCGTAACAAGAAAATAAAATTTCTTCGATCTGATCGTGGAGGAGAATATTTGAGCTACGAGTTTGGTCTACATATGAAACAATGCGGAATAGTTTCACAACTCACGCCACCCGGAACACCACAACGTAATGCTGTGTCCGAACGTCGTAATCGTACTTTACTAGATATGGTGCGATCTATGATGTCGCTTACTGATTTACCGCTATCATTTTGAGGTTATGCTTTAGAGACGGCCGCATTCACGTTAAATAGGGCACCATCAAAATCCGTTGAGACGATGCCTTATGAACTGTGGTTTGGCAAGAAACAAAAGTTGTCGTTTCTTAAAGTTTGGGGCTGCGATGCTTATGTGAAAAGTCTTCAACCTGATATGCTCGAACCCAAATCGGAGAAATGTGTCTTCATAGCATACCCAAAGGATATTATTGGGTACACCTTCTATCACATATCTGAAGGCTAGACTTTTGTTGCTAAATTTGGATCCTTTCTAGAGAAGGAATTTCTCTCGAAAGAAGTGAGTGGAAGGAAAGTAGAACTTGATGAGGTAACTGTACCTGCTCCCTTATTGAAAAGTAGTTCATCACAGAAACCGGTTCTGTGACATCTACACCAATTAGTGAGGAAGTTAATGATATTGACATGAAACTTCATATCAAGTTACTACCGAACCTCGTAGGTCAACTAGAGTAAGATCCACACCAGAGTGGTATGGTAATCCTATTCTAGAGGTCATGTTACTTGACCATGGCGAACCTACGAACTATGAGGAAGCGATGATGAGCCCATATTCCGCAAAATGGCTTGAGGCCATGAAATTTGAGATGGGATCCATGTATGAGAACAAAGTGTGGACTTTGGTTGACTTACCCGATGATCGGCAAGCCATCGAAAATAAATGGATCTTCAAGAAGAAGACTGACGCTGATGGTAATGTTACTATCTACAAAGCTCGGCTTGTTGCAAAAGGTTTTCGACAAGTTCAAGGGGTTGACTATGATGAGACTTTCTCACCCGTAGCGATGCTTAAGTCTATCCGAATCATGTTATCAATTGCCGCATTTTATGATTATGAAATATGGCACATGGATGTCAAAACTGCATTCCTGAATGGATTTCTAGAAAAAGAGTTGTATATGATGCAACAGAAGGTTTTGTCGATCTAAAAGGTGCTAACAAAGTGTGCAAGCTCCAGCAATCCATTTATGGACTGGTGCAAGCCTCTCGGAGTTGCAATAAACGCTTTGATAGTGTGATCAAAGCATATGGTTTTATACAGACTTTTGGAGAAGCCTGTATTTACAAGTGAGTGGGAGCCCTCTAGCATTTCTGATATTATATGTAGACGACATATTGTTGATTGGAAATGATATAAAATTTCTGGATAGCATAAAAGGATACTTGAATAAAAGTTTTCCAATGAAAGACCTCGGTGAAGCTGCTTATATATTGGGCATCAAGATCTATAGAGATAGATCAAGACGCTTAATTGCACTTTCACAAAGCACATACCTTGATAAAGTTTTAAAAAAGTTCAAAATGGATCAAGCAAAGAAAGGGTTCTTGCCTGTATTACAAGGTGTGAAGTTGAGTCAGACTCAATGCCCGACCATTGCAGAAGATAGAGAGAAAATGGAAGATGTTCCCTATGCTTCAGCCATAGGCTCTATCATGTATGCAATGTTGTGTACCAGACCTGATGTGTGCCTAGCTATTAGCTTAGCAGGGAGGTACCAAAGTAATCCAGGAGTGGATCACTGGACAGCGGTCAAGAATATCCTGAAATACCTGAAAAGGACTAAGGATATGTTTCTCGTATATGGAGGTGACAAAGAGCTAATCGTAAATGGTTACGTCGATGCAAGCTTTGACACTGATCCGGACGATTCTAAATCGCAAACCGGATACGTGTTTTTATTAAACGGTGGAGCTGTAAGTTGGTGCAGTTCTAAACAAAGCGTCGTGGCGGGATCTACATGTGAAGTGGAGTACATAGCTGCTTCAGAAGCAGCAAATGAAGGAGTCTGGATGAAGGAGTTCATTTCCGATCTAGGTGTCATACCTAGTGCATCGGGACCAATGAAAATCTTCTGTGACAATACTGGTGCAATTGCCTTGGCAAAGGAATCCAGATTTCACAAGAGGACCAAGCACATCAAGAGACACTTCAATTCCATTCGGGACCAAGTCCAAGTGGGAGACATAGAGATTTGCAAGATACATACGGATCTGAATGTTGCAGACCCGCTGACTAAGCCACTCTCACGAGCAATACATGATCAGCACCAAGACTCCATGGGTGTTAGAATCATTACTATGTAATCTAGATTATTGACTCTAGTGCAAGTGGGAGACTGAAGGAAATATGCCCTAGAGGCAATAATAAAGTTATTATTTATTTCCTCATATCATGATAAATGTTTATTATTCATGCTAGAATTGTATTAACCGGAAACATGATACATGTGTGAATACATAGACAAACATATAGTCACTAGTATGCCTCTACTTGACTAGCTCATTAATCAAAGATGGTTATGTTTCCTAACCATAGACATGTGTTGTCATTTGATTAATGGGATCACATCATTAGAAGAATGATGTGATTGACATGACCCATTCCGTTAGCCTAGCACTTGATCGTTTAGTATATTGCTATTGCTTTCTTCATGACTTATACATGTTCCTATAACTATGAGAAATATGCAACTCCTGTTTACCGGAGGAACACTTTGGGTACTACCAAACGTCACAACGTAACTGGGTGATTATAAAGGAGTACTACAGGTGTCTCCGAAGGTACATGTTGAGTTGGCGTATTTTGAGATTAGGTTTTGTCACTCCGATTGTCGGAGAGGTATCTCTGGGCCCTCTCGGTAATGCACATCTTTATAAGCCTTGCAAGCAATGTGACCAAATGAGTTGGTTACGGAATGATGCATTACAGAACGAGTAAAGAGACTTGCCGGTAACGAGATTGAACTAGGTATTGGATACCGACGATCAAATCTCGGGCAAGTAACATACCGATGACAAAGGGAACAACGTATGTTGTTATGCGGTTTGACCGATAAAGATCTTCGTAGAATATGTAGGAACCAATATAGGCATCCAGGTTCCGCTATTGGTTATTGATCGAGAATAGTTCTAGGTCATGTCTACATAGTTCTCGAACCCGTAGGGTCTGCACGGTTAACGTTACGATGACAGTTTTATTATGAGTTTATAAGTTTTGATGTACCGAAGTTTGTTCGGAGTCCCGGATGTGATCAAGGACATAACGAGGAGTCTCAAAATGGTCGAGACATAAAGATCGATATATTGGAAGCCTATATTTGGACATCGGAATCGTTCCGGGTGAAATCGGCATTTTACCGGAGCACCGGGAGGTTACCGGAACCCCCCCGGGGGGGTTTTGGGCCTACATGGGCCTCGACGGAGAAGAGGGAAGGAGGCAGGAGGGGGCCGCGCGCCCCTCCCCTTCCTAGTACGAATAGGACAAGGGAAGGGGGCGGCGCCCCCCCCCCCTTTCCTTCCCCTCTTCCTCCTCTTTCCCCCCTTCTCCTATTCCAACTAGGAAAGAAGGGAGTCCTACTCCCGGTGGGAGTAGGACTCCCCCCTTGGCGCGCCCTCCTTGGCCGGCTGCCTCCTCCCCCTGGCTCCTTTATATACGGGGGCGGGGGGGCACCCCATAGACACACAAGTTGATCTATGGATCGTTGCTTAGCCGTGTGTGGTGCCCCCCTCCACCATATTCCACCTCGGTCATATCGTCGCGGAGTTTAGGAGAAGCCCTGCGCTGGTAGAACATCACCATCGTCACCACGCCGTCGTGCTGACGGAACTCATCCCCGAAGCTTTGCTGGATCGGAGCCCGGGGATCGTTATCGAGCTGAACGTGTGCTGAACTCGGAGGTGCCGTACGTTCGGTGCTTGGATCGGTCAGATCTGAAGACGTACGACTACATCAACCACGTTGTGCTAATGCTTCCGCTTACGGTCTACGAGGGTACGTGGACAACACTTTCCCCTCTCGTTGCTATGCCATCACCATGATCTTGCGTGTGCGTAGGAAATTTTTTGAAATTACTATGTTCCCCAACAGTTTGGGAGCTGGAAACCGCGACATAGAGAGAAGGCGCGCCGGCGGTGAGCCACCATGGACTTCCTGATGCAGCCAATCAGAAGGTACGTAGATCCTTGCTTGTTTGGTGTTTTCGTCTCAGAGCTTAGGCACCTAGTTTTGGTGACTGAGAGGATTTGGGTTGGCTTTGAATCAGATCCGCTCACTCTGCTAGAGGAAGTAGGGGAGAGTTTGGTGCCGGCCCACGTGCCTGCGAATGGCGGTATGGTGGTGAAGCAGGAGGTGGCGGAGCAGCAACTGGCGGTGGTTAGGGCCGATGCGCAAATTATGGCAGCAGCTCGCCTCCGACGTCAAAGCTATCAATGGCGAAGATGAATCCCCGGGCTCCCAGATGGAACAGGAGGTTAGTGCTGAAATTATTGTCCCAGTGAGCTCCGTAGGGATTTACAGAAACTGGGCATGACTGGATAAAGCGTGGAATTAGGACAACTAGGGTAGAATCTTTCTTACTTAATTCAGGCACTTAATGTCAGGTGGTGAACGGTATGCTGACTGAAGATGGATTTGAGAGAGGATGGAAAATGTTGCTGAAAAATATATGCAAGATGAGGACACACCCTTACATAACTTAGAGTTTAGCCAACTAATTGCTCGCTGATTCAGTATGTGCCATGAAAAAAGAATTAGTATAGCAGCCATGAAAAATGAATTGCTGCCCTACTAGATGTACGTTAGTACTTAGTACATGTTCGTATTACATGGCTAAAAATTGTGGTAGTTCAGGAGGCAGTGATCTTGTGGTATTGTTGTAGGAGTCAGGAGGGAGTGGCCAGAAGCACAGATCTGGGCGATGGAGCAAACGGCGGTGGTGGGGCAGTTCCCGCCCAACCTCGGAGCTCTCAACTGAAAGATGAATCCCCATGCCCCTGGATGGAATAAGACGTCAGTGGGATACTTGTTAGATCCAGCAAGAATGCTCGAAAAAGCTTAATTTTAAATTAGGCAATACTAGTCTTGGACGAAACCTGTACAATTTTACCAGTTTGTGTGACGTACTTTGTTTATGGGCAACTTAATATGACACCTTTCTTGGATCATTAGCATGGCTTGCTAAATTAGTAGTTCCAATGCTCAGGGTATTTAAGTTCAAGTGAGGCATAAGGAGTGTGCACATCAACAAAGTAGTATAACAACTTTCTTCAATTATTAGCATGGCTTACTGAATTAGCAGTTCGGACCGCAACATGATGAACACTGGAATTAACTGAACCCTCAGGAGTATGCACATTAGCAGCTTAGTATGCCTACTTTCTTAGCATTACCATGCCTTACTTAGTAGTTCAGACTTCAGAGTGCAGCATGATGTTCACTGGATTCAGTTAATTGAAGCTTTATGAGTATGCAAATTTATAGCTTAGTATGCACGTTACCCACAAAAAGCTTATTACTCACAGTAAAAACAAAGAGACTTTGTGTCCGTACATTTTAAGCCAGGAGAAGCCAACATGCTTCATATCATTTGACACTTAATTCAAGCTTCATATCCATGCAATGTTACAATTTACATTTTTTTCTTCTAAAAGCTATCTTCCATATTATCCAGAAAGAAACGGAAATGGAATATCTTTCTGGTAGTATGTCAAGTTGATAACTGGTGTAATTTGCTAATGACACAGTGACGCTTCATTTTGATAATGTACATCAGTCAGTTAATGATTTTGAAATTCATGGCTCAAGCAATACATGGGAGCTATATTGGGTTGGGTTTTGTGAGTTGCCGGATTGTTGCCATTGCTTTTCCTTAATTAGAAGATTTTTTTTAGAGGGTGAACGCTGGTAGTTGGATGACCCATCTCCTTCCGATTGGCTAGCGTAGACAATCGGACGGTAAACTGGATGCATATTGTGCTCTACAAGTTATGGTTGATAAATGCAGATGCACATTTCTATAATAGTTCCCTATGTTTGCATGGGTGAAACAGTTAATTCGTACTTAGTATGCATTGATGCAAGTGAGATAAACTACCGAGTAGTGAGTTTTGAACTGTTTAGGGTGAAGACAGGCATGGAGGCACCTAGCAAGATACCGTGTCCGTCCAGAGTAAGTTCATTCGAGAAGGCTGCGAGGGTTTACGCAGAGAACCCTTTTGGATAATGTGCTGATCCTGCCAGAATCCTTCGCTTGGCGAAGCTTATCGCTTGCATCCTAAGTCAAGACCAGCACCCCTGCCAGAATCCGAGATGTGCTGACATTTGATACAACTTGCTGTACATATTTGTATGACATGCCATTCAGATTCTTTGTTGGGATTCAGAATCACTTCCCGAGTTTGATTCTGGCATGACAGGGGTGCTGGTCCGAGATGAGACAGCAGAAAGTTTCGAGTGGGTATTCTCAGAGTTCTTACGAATAATGGGAGGTGTCGCCCCTAGGGCAATACTGACTGGTATGGAACTTTATTGTGTGTTGTTCAAGATGTTTTTTGGAGTTTCATCCTTGTACCTTCTTTGCTTGGCTTTTTTGGTGATGTTTCCAGACCAGAATCTGGTGATGGAGCTGTGTCGCGGAACAAACTGAACGGTTTGTCTGCGCCAGCCAAGCGGAAGGAGATGGATACTCCAACAACCAGCAAGGAGAAAGCATCGATGAGGCATGCTGCAAAGATATACACAAGAGCTATGTTCGAACAGTTCGGATATATAATGTATGAGTGCGGGGCATACCAGGTAGAAGAAATCAAAAAGGGCAAAATATACTCCCTCCGTTCCAAAATATAGTGTTTCGTCTATTCCCGTGCTTCAACTTTGACCATAAATTTAACTAACGAGATCGACTCCGGCGGGAGAAATTTTTGCTCCCGCCGCAGTCAGTCTTGTTGGTTAAATTTATGGTCAAGGTTGGATCTCGGAAAGCGCGGGCGCACTATATTTTGGAATGGAGGGAGTATGTTGCAATTCACACAGAGGCTGAGCGGAAAGATAAGTGGTGCAGAGTGGCATATAAGGTGGAAGTGCTGGATGGAGGTGATGAGTTTGAATGTGAGTGTGGTTAGTTTGCTCACATGGGATTATTATGCAGCCATGTCCCGAAGATATGCTGAATGTGGTACCAGTGAATATATGCGAGGAATCAAATGATTTAAATATGTTGATCGTGTCATCTTTGATTGTTGCATTCAGGTGCTCGATTTCGTCCGAATAAAAGAACTTCCAAGCATATTGTTCAAAGGTGGACCAGAGATGGAAGGAATATCCTGCCTCTACATGCATGCAATGGAGCTTGTGCAGATGGGTGACACAAGTGTCGAAGCTTACGAGAGGTTAATGGGTCTGCTGAAGAACTTCATGGTTGAAGTGCAACCATATGCAGAAATGAGATGGTCTTAGTTTAGAGGACCGAATGGCAGAAAAATGGGGATGTAGTTAACAAGTTACCGGTAGCAGGTGCAGTTGTTGTTGTTATGGACACAAGGGACATTGGAAACCAAGGCGAGGATGCACTATCAGTGAATGTGTCTACAAACAGGCTGGAGGGGTTGTTGGCACCGAGAAAGAGAAAGGAGATGGGCCGACCTACAATGAGCAGAAAGAAGGCACCGTACGAGGGTTTAAGCAAGAGGACAAGATTATGTACAATTTGTCGGCAGCAAGGCCACAAGAGGGCGACCTTCCCAAATCATGGCGATGTTCCAAAACCAGTTAGGACTTAGGAGATCAGGATGGTGCTGTGGTGTGGAAGGACATAGGCGAAACAACTTCCACAAAGTTGGTGATCTGCGTCTAAACAACATATGATGATGGGAATGTTAGGTAGGATTTTTGTCAATGAGTTCAGTGGGGTGTGATTGTGTGCTTCTATTAGTACATCAGACCGAAAATCTGTTGTCAAAGTAGTCTGTGATCGTTCAAGATGTTCGTCTGAACTTATGTTTTATCCATCTTGATAGGACCCATTATGGTGCATTCCTTGGATTATGGCTATCATTTAGAGGGGCAGTGCTGATATTAGTTCAGATATTGTTGTTCCCCAGGATACCATGAACGAGTTTGACATGGCAGTAATGTTTTTGTACTTTCATTGAACCGTGGTATTCCCGAACATGGTATCATATTTATTAAGAAATTTTTAGTTTTCTGAATATCTAGCACTGAAGCAGATTTCATCTCGTCAGGGAGATTTTGTAGGGTCTTGGTGCAAGCGTACTGCTGACCACCTGCAACCCATCCATTGTGGTTCAGTTTTGCTTGCTGGTTGTTACATACGGGCGTGTGTGTAGTGTTGCTTGTTCAATGGTGAATAAAGTTTAATGCTTGTAACTGTGCAATGCAATAAATGAGGTACCCGTTAGTCCAGGATCCAAACGATCACGGCCCACCCGTCTATTTAATTCCGAGCTGGTGCGGTGGAAGCCGACGGCGTTTGGACGCCTTGCAGTCAGACGTGGGCCATTGGCCCTTGTTTACTAGACCTATATAGCGCGCATTGGAGATCTCGAGGGGAACAGAGGGGTACGATAACGAGGGCATATGTGCTCGAGCATAGAAAAGCACTTCTGCTAAGTCACGGCCCAACATCAAAGAGAACTCTTCCTTTCAGTGACTTATTGCACCTGTCATCCGTCGATCGAGCGGGTTTGCCGGAAATAAAGGTTGGGCGGACACCCTGCCTGGCCGTACCGAGTGTTGTGCCGGTGCTACCACAAATATCCTTGTACTATAGTAGTTTCAGTATTTCTCCCACTTTTTTTGCTACATGTGTAAATGTAGTTACAATTGAGAAAGCGAGAAATATTTGTTTTGTGAAAAAAATTGACATTTGTTTGTTATCAGGATATCAAAATTATTGCAAATTATTGTTGAATGCATCTTCTTTGAGAAAATTTGGACGGCCACAGGAGAAACATAAACTTTGTCATATAAAGTTGGAAGTGTTTAACTGCTCAAACTTTCTACTTTGCAAACAAATTAAGTGATGCAAGGTATTCAGATGTCTGCGGTTGATGAGAATTTACATTGAGTTCAGCATTAAATTAGAATTTAATTGTTGCCTTTGTGATTGCTACTGTTTCATGGTTTTAGAAACATGTCTACTGTGGACTGTTTCAGAAACATATTTACGCGATGGGTTCTTTCTAATTCAGATCTTGCTTGCTTATCGTGATATCTTCTTTGCCATGGTAAGCGCACTAGCACAGCATGGTTCGTTTGCCCTTATAACTTTTGTTATGACATTAATGTTGTTCAGAAAGCTGTTTTAGCGAAGATCGAATGGTTTTTAGATTAAGTAGAAAATACAGGAGTACTCTTCTGTAGTGTATTGTTGTTCAACTGAGACATAGGCAGTTGGTTTGATGGCCGCAGAATAATTAAAGCCAAGGTAAAGACTATACGTTCACAATTCCTTTAGTTATAAAAAAAGAAAAAAAGATATAGGCAAGTAATATTGTTTTAGATGTCGGTAAAATGGACTAGAATTTCATTAGTTGTTTAGTCAGCATGCTACCGCTCATCAGTGGCGGAGGACCAAATGTTTTCTAGGTAGGGCAGCCGAGACTACAACACATGAGACTTCCTCGCTGCTAGCCTCTAGCGCCAGGGCGCGTCTCCACCGTCCACTTTGGCATCCGGCACCGGCACTCCTGCTGCCTACTGCTAGCCGCTAGCCCATTGGGGTTCGCGCGTGGCATGCGCCTGGGCTCGTCGTTTGTGTTCTGATGTTCCTATTCGTACCTTCGTGATGACTGGTTCAGTACGTCGTGTGTGTATGTCGTATGTGCAACTATCAGGCAAGGGCATGGCCCAAGTCATGACCCAATATCAAAGAGAACTCTTCCTTTAAGTGACTTATTGCACCTGTCATTTGTCGATCGAGCGTGTTTGCCAGAAATAAAGGTTGGACGGACACCCTGCCTGGCTGTACCGAGTGCTCTGCGGTGCTACCACTAATATCCTTGTACTGTAGTAGCTTTAGTATTTCTCCCACATTTTTTGCTACATGTGTAAATGTAGTTACAATTGAGAAAGCGAGAAATATTTGTTTTGTGAAAAAAATAGACATTTGTTTGTTATCAGGATATCAAAATTATTGCAAATTATTGTTGAATGCATCTTCTTTGAGAAAATTTGGACGGCCACAGGAGAAACATAAACTTTGTCATATAAAGTTGGAAGTGTTTAACTGCTCAAACTTTCTACTTTGCAAACAAATTAAGTGATGCAAGGTATTCAGATGTCTGCGGTTGATGAGAATTTACATTGAGTTCAACATGAAATTAGAATTTAATTGTTGCCTTTGTGATTGCTACTGTTTCATGGTTTTAGAAACATGTCTACTGTGGACTGTTTCAGAAACATATTTACGCGATGGGTTCTTTCTAATTCAGATCTTGCTTGCCTTATCGTGATATCTTCTTTGCCATGGTAAGCGCACTAGCACAGCATGGTTCGTTCGCCCTTATAACTTTTGTTATGACATTAATGTTGTTCAGAAAGCTGTTTTAGCGAAGATCGAATGGTTTTTAGATTAAGTAGAAAATACAGGAGTACTCTTCTGTAGTGTATTGTTGTTCAACTGAGACATAGGCAGTTGGTTTGATGGCCGCAAAATAATTAAAGCCAAGGTAAAGACTATACGTTCACAATTCCTTTAGTTATAAAAAAAGAAAAAAAGATATAGGCAAGTAATATTGTTTTAGATGTCGGTAAAATGGACTAGAATTTCATTAGTTGTTTAGTCAGCATGCTACCGCTCATCAGTGGCGGAGGACCAAATGTTTTCTAGGTAGGGCAGCCGAGACTACAACACATGAGACTTCCTCGCTGCTAGCCTCTAGCGCCAGGGCGCGTCTCCACCATCCACTTTGGCATCCGACACCGGCACTCCTGCTGCCTACTGCTAGCCGCTAGCCCATTGGGGTTCGCGCGTGGCATGCGCCTGGGCTCGTCGTTTGTGTTCTGATGTTCCTATTCGTACCTTCGTGATGACTGGTTCAGTACGTCGTGTGTGTATGTCGTATGTGCAACTATCAGGCAAGGGCATGGCCCAAGTCATGACCCAATATCAAAGAGAACTCTTCCTTTAAGTGACTTATTGCACCTGTCATCTGTCGATCGAGCGTGTTTGCCAGAAATAAAGGTTGGACGGACACCCTGCCTAGCTGTACCGAGTGCTCTGCCGGTGCTACCACTAATATCCTTGTACTGTAGTAGCTTTAGTATTTCTCCCACATTTTTTGCTACATGTGTAAATGTAGTTACAATTGAGAAAGCGAGAAATATTTGTTTTGTGAAAAAATTTGACATTTATTTGTTATCAGGATATCAAAATTATTGCAAATTATTGTTGAATGCATCTTCTTTGAGAAAATGTGGACGGCCACAGGAGAAACATAAACTTTGTCATATAAAGTTGGAAGTGTTTAACTGTTCAAACTTTCTACTTTGCAAACAAATTAAGTGATGCAAGGTATTCAGATGTCTGCGGTTGATGAGAATTTACATTGAGTTCAGCATTAAATTAGTATTTAATTGTTGCCTTTGTGATTGCTATTGTTTCATGGTTTCAGAAACATGTCTACTGTGGGCTGTTTCTGAGACATATCTACACGATGGGTTCTTTCCAATTCAGATCTTGCTTGCCTTATCGCGATATCTTCTTTTCCATGGTAAGCACACTAGCACAACATGGTTTGTTCGCCGTTATAACTTTTGTTATGACATTAATGTTGTTCAGAAAGCAGTTTTAGTGAAGATCGAATGGTTTTTAGATTAAGTACAAAATACATGAGTACTCTTCTATAGTGTATTGTTGTTCAACTGAGACATATGAAGTGGGTTTGATGGCCGCAGGATAACTAAAGCTAAGGTAAAGACTATACATTCACAATTCCTATAGTTATAAACAAGAAAAAAGGTATAGGTAGGTACTATTGTTTTAGATGCCGGTAAAATGGACTAGAATTTCATTAGTTGTTTAGTCAGCATGCTACCGCGCATCAGTGGTGGAGGACCAACTTTTTCGAGGAAGGGCAGCTGTCGGTGTCAAAACCGGTGGATCTCGGGTAGGGGGTCCCGAACTGTGCATCTAAGGCTAATGGTAACAGGAGGCGTGGGACACGATGTTTACCCAGGTTCGGGCCCTCTCTATGGAGGTAATACTCTACTTCCTGCTTGATTGATCTTGATGATATGAGTATTACAAGAGTTGATCTACCACGAGATCGTAGAGGCTAAACCCTAGAAGCTAGCCTATGATTATGATTATTCTTGTCTAGAGTATAAACCCTCCAGTTTATATAGACACCGAAGGGGGCTAGGGTTACACAGAGTCGGTTACAGAGAAGGAAATCTACATATCCAAATTGCCAAGCTTGCCTTCCACGCAGAGGAGAGTCCCACCCGGACACGAGACGAAGTCTTCAATCTTCTATCTTCATAGTCCAACAGTCCGGCACAAGTATATAGTCTGGTTGTCCGAGGACCCCCTAATCCAGGACTCACTCAGTAGCTCCTGAACCAGACTTCAATGACGATGAGTCCGGCGTGCTGATTGTCTTCGGCATTGCAAGGCGGGTTCCTTCTCAAATACTTCAAGGTAGATTTTGAACACATGAATCGTGTCCGGCTCTGCAAAACAAGTTCCACATACCACCGTAGAGAGCACAATTTTCCACAAGTCTAATCCGCTGACAACTTTTCATAGCATCACATCACGCTACAGCCCGGTCATTATTCAAACCATTTTTCTCAACCTGCTACTGCAGATCTTGCGAGCCGGTTTTACTGGCACGTTTTGTCGAAGCAGAGATGGTGTCCCCTTATCACGTGATTCTCATCAATACGGGTGTGGGTAACTGAGGGAGTCCTGGATTAGGGGGTGTCCGGATGGCCGGACTATGACCTTTCGCCAGACTCCCGGACTATGAAGATACAAGATTGAAGACTTCGTCCCGTGTCCGGATAGGGACTTTCCTTGGCGGGGAAGGCAAGCTTGGCGATACGATATGAAGATCTCCTCCCATTGTAACCGACTCTGTGTAACCCTAGCCCTCTCCGGTGTCTATATAAACCGGGGAGTTTTAGTCCGTAGGACGAACAACAATCATACCATAGGCTAGATTTTAGGGTTTAGCCTCTCTGATCTCGTGGTAAATCAACTCTTGTACTGCCCATATCATCAATATTAATCAAGCAGGAGTAGGGTTTTACCTCCACCGAGAGGGCCCGAACCTGGGTAAAAACATCGTGTCCCTTGTCTCCTGTTACCATCCGCCTAGACGCACAGTTCGGGACCCCCTACCCGAGATCCGCCGGTTTTGACACCGACATTGGTGCTTTCGTTGAGAGTTCCTCTGTGTCGTCACCTTTAGGCCCGATGGCTTCTTCGATCGTCAACCACGACGCGGTCCAGGGTGAGACTTTTCTCCCCGGACAGATCTTCATATTCGGTGGCTTCGCACTGCGGGCCAACTCGCTTGGCCATCTGGAGTAGATCGGAAGCTATGCCCCTGGCCATCAGGTCAGGTTTGGAAGCCTAAACTACACAGCCGACATCCGCGGGGACTTGATCTTCGATGGATTCGAGCCACGGCCGAGCCAGCCGCACTGTCTCGATGGGCATGATCTAGCTCTGCCGCCGGACAATGCCCAGAGTGCCGCTCAGGTGTCCGCTCCGACCATTAGCTCAGATCCGACTGCGCTAGTCAGGGACGGACGGTTGGACGTCGCCCCGGAAGCCGCAATCTCTACGGCGATAGAGCCGAATACCAGCCTAGTCCTTCGCAAGGCCCATGACTTCAAGGTGTCGGACTCCGTTCCGGACTCGGAATATTCTGCACCTCTTCCGATCGAACCCGTTTGGGCTCCGATCATGGAGATCACCGCCGCGGACGTCTTTCAGCACTCGCCCTTTGGCGACATCCTGGATTCATTAAAATCTCTCTCTTTGTCAGGAGAGCCCAGGCCATACTATGGTCAGCAGGGTTGGGATGCGGACGACGAGGAAATTCGAAGCCCACCCACCACCCACTTTGTAGACACTGTCGACGATCTAACCGACATGCTCGACTTCGACTCCGAAGACATCGATGGTATGGACGCCGATGCGGGAGACGACCAAGAACCAGCACCTATAGGGCACTGGAAGGCCACCTCGTCATATGACATCTACATGGTGGACACCCCCAAAGTAGGGGATGGAGATGAAAAGGCAGAGGATGACCCCTCCAAGAAGCACCCCAAGCGCCGACGTCAGCAGCGCCGCTCTAAATCCCGCCAAAGCAAGAACGGCGAATCCGGCACCGGAGACGTCAACACCCCGGGAAGTGTCGAAGACAACCCCCTCCAGCAGGATTCAGCGCGGGAGGACGCAGGAGCCAGCCCTCATGAGAGAGCGGCAGGCACAGAGGTCGAGGACGATAATTATATGGCTCCCTCCGAAGACGAGGCAAGCCTCGACGACGATGAATTCGTCGTGCCAGAGCATCCCGTCGAACAAGAGCGTTTCAAATGCAGGCTTATGGCCACGACAAGCAGCCTCAAGAAAAAATAGCAGTAGCTTAGAGCTGATCAAGACCTGCTAGCCGACAGATGGACCGAAGTCCTGGCGGCCGAAGAATATAAACTCGAACGCCCCTCCAAGAGTTACCCAAAGCGCAGGCTGCTACCCCAACTAGAGGAGGAAGCAACTAAACCTACATCACCAGCGTACGATGCGCCTGACCGGCCACCCCGTGGCCGCGACAGAGAGGCCTTTCGGCCCTAAATCCAAGCCGCACCCCGGTGCCACTCTAAAAATACCAGAGCACGGGGAAACACAACAGACCTGCAAGACATATTGGAGGATAAGGCAAGGCAAACAAGATCGATCTATGGATCGCGTGGGCGCCCCACATCACGGGACGATAACCGTCACGCCGGATATGATAAATACGGCCAGGCCGAATACAACAGACAAAGCTCATCCGCGCTACGTCGCGATATAGCCCAGTACAGGGCCGCCGCACACCCACTATGCTTCACAGACGAAGTAATGGATCATCAAATCCCAGAGGGTTTTAAACCCGTAAACATCGAATCATACAATGGCACAACAGATCCCGCGGTATAGATCGAGGATTATCTCCTTCATATCCACATGGCCCGTTGTGATGATCTACACGCCATCAAATACCTCCCGCTCAGGCTTAAAGGACCAGCTCGACATTGGCTTAACAGCCTGCCAGCAGAGTCAATAAGTTGCTGGGAGGACCTGGAATCCGCATTCCTCGATAACTTCCAGGGCACTTATGTGCGACCACCAGACGCCGATGACCTAAGCCACATAATCCAGCAGCCAGAGGAATCGGCCAGACAATTCTGGACATGGTTCCTAACCAAGAAAGATCAAATAGTCGACTGTCCAGATGCCGAGGCCCTTGCAGCCTTTAGGCACAACATCCGAGACGAATGGCTTGTCCGGCACCTAGGACAGGAAAAGCCGAAATCTATTGCAGCCCTCACGACACTCATGACCCGCTTTTGTGCGGGCGAAGACAGCTGGCTAGCTCGTAGCAATAACATAACCAAGAGCCCTGGCAATTCGGATACCAAGGACAACAATGGCAGGTCACGTCGCAACAAGCATAGGCTCCACATTAATGGCGACAATACCGAGGATACGACAGTCAATGCCGGATTCAGAGGCTCTAAACCCGGTCAACGGAAGAAGCCATTCAAAAGAAACCCTACGGGCCCATCCAACTTAGACCGGATACTCGATCGCTTGTGCCAGATACACGGCACCCCCAAACAACCAGCCAACCACACCAACAGGGATTGTTGGGTGTTCAAGCAGGCAGGCAAGTTAAGTGCCGAAACCAGAGACAAGGGGCTGCGTAGCAATGACGAGGAGGAGCCCCAGCCGCCGAACAACAAAGGACATAAGGGATTCCCCCCGCAAGTGCGAACGGTGAACATGATATACGCAACCCACATCCCCAAAAGGGAGCGGAAGCATGCCCTCAAGGACGTCTATGCGTTGGAGCCAGTCCCCCCAAAGTTCAACCCATGGTGCTCCTGCCCGATCACTTTTGATCGAAGGGACCATCCCACTAGCATCCGTCACGGCAGATTCGCCGCATTGGTCCTAGACCCAATCATTGATGGATTTCACCTCACTAGAGTCCTCATGGATGGCGGCGGCAGCTTGAACCTGCTTTATCAGGATACAGTGCGAAAAATGGGTATAGAGCCGTCAAGGATTAAACCCACAAAGACAACCTTGAAAGGCGTCATACGAGGTGTAGAAGCCAGCTGTACAGGCTCGGTTACACTTGAAGTGGTCTTCGGATCCCCGGATAATTTCCGAAGCGAAGAGTTAATCTTCGACATAGTCCCATTCCGCAGTGCCTATCACGCCCTGCTCGGACAAACCGCATTTGCAAAATTCAATGCGGTGCCGCACTACGCATATCTCAAGCTCAAGATGCCAGGCCCTCGCGGAGTCATCACGGTAAATGGAAACACCGAACGCTCTCTCCGAACGGAGGAGCACACAGCAGCCCTGGCGGCGGAAGTACAGAGCAGCCTCTCAAGGCATCTCCCCAATCCGGGTGTTAAACGTCTGGACAACGTCAAGCGCGCCCGAAGCAACCTCCAACAAAGCCGGCTGGCACGTTCCGAGCAAGCATAGCAGTGCGGCCCCAACCCCAGCCCTCGCCAGACGGTGATATTGGTACCACACGTACATAATCACGCTTTAAAAATACCATGGGCATAAGGGAAGGGGCACAACTACGGCACGCCCAGAATGCGGCTCAACCGCACTTAGGGGCTCCCTATTCTGCCGTTTTCTTTTTTTTCCTTTTTATATACTTTCAGGACCCAACTATCCGGAAGGCCTGTCCGGCAATACACTCGCCGAACACATGATGCAATAGCCAGGGAAAGAACAAGCTGCGTTGAATGCCCAGGTGGTCTCTATAACGAGTTAAATACCAGTTTTTGCTTAAATTTACGCAGCTTGCCCCTGGAGGGGGACATGTCAAATAATCCCATCCCTTGCTTATCGCACTATTTGTATCGTTCTGCTTTCATAGCAGCTCTTTTTTAATAAACAATACATAGCTCTTATCTATTATTGTATTCATCTGTTTTTATACAAATATGTTCAGTCATGACATTATGCAACCGTACACTTTGGTACGGCCAATACACCAGGGGCTTAAAGCACCCCATAACATGGTGTGAGAAGACTGAACACTCTCACGAGTGCCACACCCCGAACTTATAGCACTATATGCATTGGCTCTGAATCATGTCTTGGGTCAATAGTTGGGTTTGCCCGGCTCCCATGTTTTGGTACCTTACGTTCCGCAATGTTGGCTAAGGTAGTGCTGGGAGAACTACTGCGATTGTGCCCCAGTTGAGCTGGGTTAACACCTCAGTAGAGAAAGCTAAAACTGACCGTCATGATAGTGTGAGAGACCGGTCGCTGTTCGTGAGGTTTTTCTAGTCCTTAAAGACTTATGCCGCTTAGAGCGAGGAGCCAGATTTATCTGGCCAAGGCGTGGATAGCGCCCCGAACTCGGTCTTCCGAATACTAGGGGCTTCGCCGAAATTTAAAATTATAGAATTCTATGGCTAAGTGAGAGTGTTCAAGCATTATAAGTCCGATGGCCTGGTTCGTTGTGCTGAGCACCTCCCTAGATGGACCCAAGAATGGGAACAAGAGCGCTCAAGTTTATCCCGAACACCCCAGCACTCGTGGCATGGGGGTAGAAGCCGACGACTTGCATCTCTCAGATTTGATAAACGGCCGCACAGAAGGTAATATTTTAAATTAACAAGCGTTGCTTATCGCATATGAACAAAGTTTTCAGCGCACAAGATAACAACATGCGAGTCTGCTAAAAAATTACATCTTTGGAGCACTCATCCGCTATAAGGCGGGCAACCTTCAGGAAGCCCTTATAATACATCTCGGGCGTGCGATACTCCTTGCCCGGCGGTGGCGCGTCCGTCAAAAGCTTCTCCGCATCCAGCTTGCCCCAGTGCACTTTAGAATGGGCAAGGGCCCGACGGGCACCTTCAATACAGACGGAACGCTTGATGACTTCAATCCACGGACACGCGTCCACCAGCCGCCGCACCAGACCGAAGTAGCTCCCAGGCATGGCCTCTCCAGGCCACAGCCGAACTATGAGGCCCTTCATGGCCTGTTCGGCCACCTTGTGGAGCTCGACCAGCTGCTTCAGCTGGTCGCTCAGGGGCACCGGATGTTTGGCCTCAGCATACTGAGACCAGAACACCTTTTCCGTCGAGCTCCCCTCCTCGGCTCGGTAGAACGCGGCAGCATCAGACACACTATGGGGCAGATCGACGAACGCTCCTGGAGAGCTCCGGATCCGGGTAAGTGACAGATAATTTACTTTTATATTCTTGTTTTGCATAAAGAATGCCTTACCCGCCGCTATCTTCTTCATCACCTCGATCTCCTGGAAGGCCTTCTGGGCTTCGGCCTTAGCGGTTTTTGGCACTCTCAAGAGCCAAGGCGAGCTCGGACTCTCGAGTCCTCGAGTCACGCTCCAAACTCTCGTGTTTTTCCACGAGAGCCTGGAGCTCTTGCTGCACCTCCGCCACCCGCGCCTCCTGCTTCTCTCGCTCGGTGCACTCCAAGGCTGCACTATCTTCGGCTTTGGAGACCGCCTCCTTCAGGGTTGCCACCTCGGTCATGGCACCTGCAACATTAACGTTGGTCCTGTTATTATTTGCAACCAGGTATTTCTATATACACTTACATGCGGTCTTACATACCGTCCTTGTCCTCGAGCTGCTTCTTGGCACGGCCGAGCTTGTTCTCGGACCGCTCGAGGCTCTCCTTCAAAGTATTGATCTCCGCAGTCAGTGCGGAAGAGGTCAGCAGCGCAGCCTACATTCCCATATTGACACATTTATGTTAGACTCCTGCGTATATCTTTTTAGATCCTCAGCTCGGCTTTTCTTTCCGAACGCCGAGCCGAGCATCAGGGGCTACTGTCTATGCGGTAAAAAAATTAATATGTTTCGAACACATACCTCAAAGCCTGTTAACAGACTTGTACAGGCTTCTGTCAGCCCGCTCTTTGCGGACTGAACCTTTTGAATCATCGCACTCATAACAGTGCGGTGTTCCTCGTCGATGGAGGCGCCGTTAAGCACCTCCTGCAAATTGTCCGGCGCCTCCGGGTGGACGAAGGTTGCCGGCGCCGTAGGCTTGCCCTTCTTATGAAGGCACCGCCTGTCGGACTCTGGAACCGTTGATGGTTCCGGAGCAGTGTCCGGCCCAGGGCCGGACTTGGATCCCTCTGAGGCTTTACCCCCTTTGGGCCTGGAGTCCGGGAGGTCGCCTCGAGGCGCCTCCAGGACCACCTCCTCCTGGTTCGGTCCCCTTCGGGACCCCACCTCGGCGTCGTCCGCAGGCAGAGGGGACGAGGCCGTCGGAAGTGAAGCGTTGTTCACGTCCGACGAATTCAGGGAGCCGCTCGACGAATCGCCGAGCTGAGCTCTGGGTGGACTGCATGATTGAATTCAGCGTCAGAAAATGCCAAATAATAGAGGAGCGCCATAAGTTATTCAGGTATTCGGACACTTACGATTTTGCCAGGGGCTTGACCCTGGATGGCCATTCCTCCCCGCCGTCTTCGGCATCGGAGGCGTAGTCTGGCAAAAGGGTTTTTCCCTTCTTGGACCCCCGTTTGAAGTCCGGTTAGGTTACCCACGAAAGTCCGGTTGGGTTACCCACGCCCGTATTGATGAGAATCCCGGAATAAGGGGACACGATCTCTGCTTCGACAAGACGTGCCAAAGAAACCGCCTCGCTAAATGCGCTGAGGTGGAATAGTAAAACGATTCGAATGAAGGCTTGACTGCGGCGTGATATCACGTTGCGGAATACGTCAGCAGATTAGATTTGTGCAGATATTATTCTCTCTGCGATGGTATGTGGAACTTATTTTTGCAGAGCCGGACACTATCCTTGTGTTCAACATCTTCTATGAAGTATTCGGAGGAGGAACCCACCTTGCAATGTCGAAGACAATTTACGCGCCGGACTCGTCGTCATTGAAGCCAGGTTCAGGGGCTACTGAGGGAGTCCTGGACTAGGGGGTGTCCAGATGGCCGGACTATGACCTTTGGCCGGACTCCCGGACTATGAAGATACAAGATTGAAGACTTAGTCCCGTGTCCGGATAGGGACTTTCCTTGGCGTGGAAGGCAAGCTTGGTGATACGATATGAAGATCTCCTCCCATTGTAACCAACTCTGTGTAACCCTAGCCCTCTCCGGTGTCTATATAAACCGGAGAGTTTTAGTCCGTAGGACGAACAACAATCATACCATAGGCTAGATTCTAGGGTTTAGCCTCTCTGATCTCGTGGTAGATCAACTCTTGTACTACCCATATCATCAATATTAATTAAGCAGGAGTAGGGTTTTACCTCCACCGAGAGGGCCCGAACCTGGGTAAAAACATCCTGTCCCTTGTCTCCTGTTACCATCCACCTAGACGCACAGTTCGGGACCACCTACCCGAGATCCGCCGGTTTTGACACCGACAGTAACCCAACCGCGCCATCAACACGACACTTGGGGCATAAGCGAGTTTACAGGGCAAGTGGGGAGGCACATGGTTTCTATGCCTTTATAAAGTGATAAGGATTCCCCTTCTTAACCCACGCCTTCTTCTTCCTCTGCTCATCCATTCTTGCTCGCTCGAGCTCCAGCGCCCAAGTTATCACCTTCTTCGTAAAGCCATTCCAAGCATGTCCGGAGTGGGAGGCAAATGGATGGCCTCCTCCATTACGGAGGAGGACATCACGAAGCTTCGGGAGGTCGGATACCTGTCCGCAAAAATCACGCACCGGCTTCCGGCTGAAGGGTAAATCGTCCCTACCCCGAAACCCTAGGAGAGGGTAGTGTTCCTTTACCGCTTTGTACGTGGACTGGGATTCCCCCTCCACCCATTCATCCGCGGACTTATGTTCTACTATGGGCTGGACTTCCATGATCCGGCCCCCAATTTTATCCTCAACATCTCGGCGTTTATCGTCATGTGCAAGGCCTTCCTCCGCATTCGCCCCACTTCGGCCTATGGCTGAAGACATTCAACGTGAAGACAAAGGTGGTGGTAGGCCAACAAGCAGAGTGCGGAGGCGCCATGGTGGGCAAGATGCCCAATGTCACCTAGCCTGAAGGCTCCTTTGTGGAGACCGTGAAGGGGTGGCAATCGGGGTGGTTCTACATCACCAAGCCGCACGACACCAACTGGGCAGCGGCCCCCGAATTTTGATCCGGCATCCCCATGCGGCTCACCTCCTGGAAAGAGAAGGGCTTGGCCTGGGGCTCATCGGTGGAGCTGACCGGACTTTAGAACTGCGTCCAAAATATGATATGAAAGAAAATCAAACTTGTCAACGTGGTCCAGGTCATGCTCCTCTGCCGGATCCTTCCGTGTCAGAGACAGGCTTTCAATATGTGGGAGTTCGACCCGGCCGAACACCAGATGCTCCGAGAGCTCTTCGACACGACGCACAAAGACGTCTGGAAGGTGATGTTCAAGGCCACCGAGGTACCACCGCCCATAACCGAGGATCGCGGGCTCAGCGCAAAGCGCCCCACCAATCTGTTAAGCTCTTTTTTTATATTTTGCAAGATTTCCTTTCCCCAGCATATTCGCGGGACGAATCTAACCCTCCATGCCGATTTAACAGGACTGGGTAGCGATAGAGGAGCGGATTGACTGTCCGGCTCCGCTACCTGAAGATCCAGCATCGCCTCTTATAACGAAGATGTTGTTTTCGGCGCCGTATGAGGTGCCGGAGAAGAAGGCCACGGGAACCAGGAAAGGTCTCCGGTGCAATGTTGTATTGGACGTGACGTCCAAAGACACCGAGGCGCACTCCTCCAACGAAGACGAGGAGGAGGAAGAAGAAATCCCTCCCCTCCCCCCCAGCCGGGGGGGAAAAGAAGAGAAAGGCCGCCCCACAAGGGGAGGCCGAGGCGTCCAAGAAGGGGAAGGCCTTCCTTCCGGACCACTCCACCACGACCACCTACAGCGGCGAGGAGTGGCTGCCCAGGGACAAGCCCCTGGCTAAGTCGTAAGCATCCGGACACTTTAATTCTTCCGGTATGTTTTGATTTATTGCCTCTTATCATGCCAAAAATGCATATGCAGTCCGGCCACATCCCACATCGATGCATCCTCTTCGGATAGGTCTCTGGGCCCGTCGGTGATGAAAAGCGATTCACTCCTAACAGCCTCCTCCCCCAGGTCCGCGGACGACACCGAGGTGTTGTCTCAGAGGATACCGGACCAGGGGGAGATAGTTCTGGAGACGCCACAAGGCGAAATCCCAGACGCCGAGCACATGGGAGGGGAGACCCCAATGGATTCCGATGACGGGGGCTGCAGCAAGTTTGGCCCCCAGCCGAATGCGGCTTCGGAAACCCAAGTGGTTCCGGATTCAGGCAGGCAGCCTCTCTCTAAGGAGGGCGAGCCGCCTGTACCGATGACCTCTGTCCATTCAGAGGCATCGGATAACTTGTTGGAAGCGCTTGGCGGCGCTTCCATTGATGAAGAACACCATACTCTTATGAGTGCGGTGATTGAGAAGGTACGGTCCGCCAAAAGCGGATTGACCGAAGCATGGGCCAGCCTCCTAACAGGCTTTGAGGTAGGTAACAAAATTGTGAGAAAACATCACAGTATAGACAGTAACCCCTGATGCTCTGTTTGGTGTTCGGAAAGAAAGGCCGAATAGAGGATCAAATAACGCCCCCAGGAGTCTAACAAAGGATGTCTATATGAATAAGCAGGTGTTGCTGCTTGCCGCTGCCGCTCGTACTGCGGAGGTCTCCGGACTGAAGCGGGACCTGGAGCGGACCGAGGGAGAGCTCGGCCTCTTGAAGAGGCAGCTCGAGGAAAACAAAGGTACACAATACCCCATCTGTATATTTAGAAAGGAAAAATGGTTTCTGCTAATGAAAGCGTCATGAACTTTACTAGGGGCCACGACCAAAGTGGCGGCCCTAAAGACGGCGCTGACCGAGGCTGAAGACAAAGAGGCCAAGGAGCACGCCGAGCGCAAGAAACAAGAGGCCCGAGTCGATGAGGTCCAGCAAGAGATCCAGGATTTCGTCCAAAAATACGAGTCCTTGGAGCGTGACTTGAAGACGCAAGAGTCCGAGCTTGCGAAGGCCCTATAGAGCGCACGAGACGCCAAGGCGAAGCCCAAAAGGCCCTCCAGGAGATTTAGGCAGACAAGAAGATTGCGGCAGGTAAGGCATTCATTATGCAAAGCAAGCATGTGAAGGAGACTTTCCTTTTACTTACCCGGATTTAGAGCTCTCCAAGGGCATTCGCAGATCTGTCGCACATCATATCTAATGCCGCAGAGTTCTACCGAGCTGAAGAAGGGAGATGGACGGAGAAGTTGTTCTGGTCTCAGTATATTGGGACCGAACATCTGATGCTGAAAGTGCGTTATATCGACTAGAGGGGGGGTGAATAGGCAATTTTTATGAATTCTTCACTGAGGAATTTGTTGGTGAGGAAATTCCTTAGCGAAGAACTACGTGCAGCGGAGTAAGTACTCAAAAGTAAACATAGCATAATACAAGCATAGTCATCTTGATGAAATGAAGACAAGCACAGAGTATAGAAAGCGTAGACACAGGATAACATAGGATGAAGACGGACGGACTGAAGAAATTGAACTGAGGAAATTGAGAAAGTCTTCAGTCAAAGTCTTCAAACAGATATGAACAAGCACACAACAACAGAAATGAGGAAATGAAAGAGTTGAGGAAATAGAACCAGTAAGCTTGGTGAAGACAATGATTTGGTAGACCGGTTCTAACAGTTGTCTCAGTTGTTCGTCTGGTTGGAGCGGCTAGGTATTTAAACCTGAGGACACACAGTCTCGGACACACAGTCCTCACTGTATTCTCCTTGAGCTAAGGTCACATAGACCTCGCCCAATCACTCGTGGTAAGTCTTCAGGTGACTTCCAAACCTTCACAGACTAGGTCACTCGGCGATCCACAATTCCTCTTGGATGCTCTAGACCATGACGCCTAACCGTCTGGAAGAAGCACAGTCTTCAAAGGTAATAAGCGTCGGATCCATACAGGATCAATCTCTTCAGTGATTCTCAATCACTTTGGGTTGTAGGTGTGTTGGGTTTGGGTTTTCCTCACTTGATGATTTTCTCTCAAAGTCCTCGGAGGATGGGATGCTCTTAAATGACAAGTGTTAGTTTCTCTCGGAGCAGCCAACCAGCTAGTGGTTGTAGGGGGCGGCTATTTATAGCCTAGGGAGTAGCCCGACATGATAAGACATAAAAGCCCTTCAATGATATGACCGTTAGGTGGGTAGATATTTTGGGACAGCTGGCACATAGCACAACAACGGTCGGAATTTTGACTCCCAAATTCCTCAGGGCTATCATGTTCCTCACTGTGTAGGCAATCCGCACTGGCGAATTCCTAACTCCTCAGTCCGAACAAATTCCTCAGCAACCAGAAGAACTTCGTCTCTGTTACTGAAGAAATTGACTGAACTGTATGAGATTTCTAATGGCTTCACTCGAAGGGATTGGTACGTGTAGGATTTTGAGTTGAGCATCACATGGAAAAATTTCCTTATTATTTCCTTGACCCCCTTTAACAGTACGGTGTTTCCTATGACACAAGAAAGAGAAAATGAAACTACGAAAACAAAAGTCTTCACGCTTCATGTTCCTCTAATGATTGCCAAGTCTTCAAGGTCACACCAATTTCTTCACTTTCAGAGTCTTCAGAAAGTCTTCAGAAATCCAAAGTTTTCAGTCGAAGAACTTCATTTTTAGGGGTCGACTTTCTCTGTAAATATCAAACTCCTCATTGACTTATAGACCTGTGTACACTCACAAACGCATCAGTCCCTTAACCTATAAGTCTTCAATACACCAAAATCACTAAGGGGCACTAGATGCACTTACAGTCTGCCCCTTTATGTGATTGATGACAATATAGGTTAAGTTTTCAACGGGGATAAACATATGAAGTGTATATACGGATATTTGAGGAATTTGATTGCAAGACATAGAAGAACTCCCCCTGAAGATGTGCATAATGAGGAATTTGCTTTTGAAGCAATGCACACTTGAAGAGTATAATCATGGAGATCTCCCCATATATCTTGTAATTCATACATGCATTTGACATATAATATGAAGAATTTGAAACGCATGATGAAATATGGTGAGTGATGTAATTTAGCATGCGTGCATTGACATTAATGAGGAATAAGCATGCAGAAGAACTCAGCAAAAGTATCAGGCCACCATAGAGTTTAAGTTTACAACTCGATTCAGCAAAGTCATCAGAAGAATGAGAGTTGTAACTTAGCAAAAAATGGCCATATAAGATAGACCCACTTGAAGACTAACTCAAATCCCCCCCCTTGTCATCGAATGACCAAAAGGGTTGAAAAATAAGGACTAACGCCCCTGAAGAATATCATGATGATGGAGGAGCGCCAGCATTGTTGGGGTCTTGTGTCGTTGTAGGGCCTGCCATAGTGTCGTCCAAGTCTTCATACTCGTCCATGTCGCATGATGAAGAATATGAACTGGCAACCAAGGAAGGAACCTTGACCTTCTTGTATTTCTTCGGTGGAGGAGCAGACCATTCAAAATCTTCCTTGAAACCCATTTGCTTCAGATCTTCTTCACCATATAGGTGTGACAGAATAGCCCAGGTGCGATCGAAGACTTCATGGAGGTAGTAATGGTTTTTCTTCACTGCATTATGTGTAGAAGTCATGTTGTGAAGAATAGAGCCAAACTGACGTTTGACCCATTTGTGGTTTCGATCCACCTTCTGGTGAAGACTAAGAAGCAGCTCACGGTCAGTCATCACACGAGGAGTAGTGGCTTGAGGATTTGGTTTGGATGCATTGGCAGCAGAATCATGAGTGGCAGAGTCGTCATTGGTGGAACAAGATGCAGCTTTGTGGAACTGACCATCCAATGGATGAACACCTTCATCGATAACAGCTGGTGCCTTGCCCTTCTCATCTGCTGAGGAATATGTCCGCTTGAGGACTTCAATCGGTGGCAAGTAGCTGAGGTGATTCTGAAAGTCGGCTTTGTAGTTGAGTGAAGACCTTGTTCTGATGAATCTCATGATCCAAGGAGCATAAGGCTTCAGCTCAAACGGAGAAAGTGCAACATTTGCCAGAGTCGTCATGAAGAAGTCATGATAATTGACAGGGATTCCATGCATGATGTTGAATAGCATATTCTTCCTGATGCCAACAATTTCCTCATCAGATGAGTCGTGGCCTTTGATAGGACTCATAGTCTTCGTCAGAATGCGATAGACGGTTCTTGGCACATACAACAATTCCTTCACAAGGAATTTGGTCCTTGGGTCTTGGCCGGGCTTCACAGGCTTCATGAGCACTTGCATGTAATGAGCAGTGAGTTCAAGCTCTTGGTACAGACAACGAGCACCTTCAGGTGGAGGACTGATTAGCAGGGCATGAAGATTCAGAGGCCGGTGCCTTATAATGAGTGTTTTCATTCATCCAGTCCAACACCCAAGTGTTGATATCATCAGCATCACCTGTGATGTGTAGCATTGCATAGAACTGAAGAATAAGCTCTTCATTCCAATCAACAATGTCTGAACAAAAGTTGAGCAAGCCTGCATCATGAAGCATACTGAGGACTTGAGAGAAGTAAGGCATTGATTCCATGTCCACGTGAGTAATATGCTCATGGTCGAAGACTTTGTCCTTGTTGAAAAGCAGTGAAGAATAGAAATTGGCCTGGCTGGCAGTCCAAAAGTGCTTCCTTCTAAGACGAGCATTGTCATAAGGGTTGAATTCAGTGAAGAAAACATGCTTGCCGAAGAAATCATCAGCCTTGAATTTCTGCTTCTTTGAGAAGGGATCCTTTGGCTTGGGCTGAGGAGTGTCAGTCAATTGCATCACCTCCTTAGGAATCACAATCTCAGGATCCACGGACTGAGGAATTGGAGGTTCTTCTTTAGCTGCAGCCTGGGTCTTCAATTCTTCATTTACATTTTCATCAGCACTAGTGGCTGGAATTTCTTCATGGACAGATGGGGTTGCATGAGGTTCTTGAGATCCCATTTGTACTTCAGTAGCAGCAGGGGACTAAGGAATTGCTTGAAGTGGAGTGAACATCGAAGAGTTGGGGTGCTGACTTTCCCAGATGTCATCATTCAGCACAGGTGTGGTACAGCCAATGTCCACATCCTCATCTTCCATTTCTTTAACGCCGGCCTCTTCAGCAGTGAACTGAGGCATAGTCAAGGAGACAACTGGTATTGAAGGGATAGCATCCACTTCAATTTCTTCATCTAACTGCTCTGACGAAGCAGCAGAATGATTTTCTTCATCGGATTCGCTTGGAATCACATAGTCTTCATTATAAGGAACAAGGTCCTTTGATGGCATAGATGAGAGAGGAACAGCATCAATGGGATTTGCAAACGAGCTTGTCAAAGGCTTCATCTTCTTCGGAGCTGAAGAATCTTATGAAGTTGATGCCTTCCTCTTCTTCACAGCTGCACGCTCTCTAGCCTTGGTTTTTTTGCATCTGATGTAGATGGAAGGATCAGAGTTGGTGTAAGCGTAGGAGGAGCAGAGGAATTTGGTTCAGTTTCTTTAGGCGCAACTAATGCAGTTCCCCTCACTTCTTCATTTTCTTCAGGCGCAGCACTAGTGGATGCCTTGGCAATTTCTTCAGCGGCTGGAATGCAGTCATCAGCCCTGGTACTTTCGTTTTCTTCAGCAGCCTAATTGTCATCAGTGGTGTTGGCATGTTCTTCAGTAGGCTGAGCAGATTCTTCAGCCTGAGGACTTTCTTGTTGCGTTGGGGCTGCAACATTTGAAGTGAATTTGTCAGTAACCTTCACAAATCTGACTTTGGCTCCAAGCTAGTCAACATAGTAGCGATCAAATTCATCACTCAGTTGCTTGATCTTAGCTTGCAAGGCAATGAGTTGTTCAGGGGTAAGAGTGAGGACATTGTCCTTGAGGTAGCGCTGCTTCTTGTACTGCGCTTTATTCACTCTTCTTCCTTCTTCAAATTTCCACTTCTCTTCTTCAATGAAGGCAGTTAGAACATGACTTTGACCAGGAGTGAGGTTCATCTCCGGCAAAGACGTGTTTGGGTCCTTGTGCCATAAATCGATGAAGTCTATGATCAACTTCGGATCCAATAGCATTGGCATATTGCTGCCTTTGGCTCTAGCGGCCCTGGCCTGCCTGTCTCTGATGATTTCGGCAAGTTCTTCATCATCAGCATCATCGTCATCAGAGGGCACTTGAAAGGCGACCTGCTTCTTGTGAGGACTTGGTCGAAGACCTCGTCCAGCAGTGGCCTTTTTCTTCAGCAGAGAGGGGCCAGTTGAGGAATTTGGTGCAGCTGAGGAACTCACAAAAGCTCCTGAGGCAATTGAGATGCCTGTAGTCCTTTGGCACGTGGCGAGATGCAGAGGTGCAGAGGATTAAGTCAGAGCAGCTAAGGACTTGGTCGGAGGAGCTGATGACTTTGAAGGAGGAGGAGCAGTTTGAGGAATTGGCCGTGAGGGCTTTGAAGAATCTGGCCGTGAGGGCATTGTCGAGGAACTTGGCCGTAAGGGCATTGAGGGTGAAGCACTTGGCTTGTGAGCAGGCTTCTTAGCCATGGCCATCTTTGGCTTGCTAGCAGAGGCCTCAGCAGTGGTAGCAGCAGCAACAGAGTCTTCATTAAATTTCCTCACTGCTTCCTTTGCATGTTTGGCCAGTTTGGCCTGGCGCTTTGCCCATTCATCAGGATAATACTCACCACGCTTGAGGCTGGTGGGATCTGCCAATTGGCCAGGTGCCAATGGATGTCTTGGGCATGGAGGATTCAGTGCGAATTTCTTCATATACTTGGGAGTGACATATCTGTAGTCCCTCCATTCCCATGCCCATCTCCTCTCAATCTTTTGAATGCGCACCTTGCGCTGATTTTTATCTTCCTCAGGGGGTGTGCAGTATCCAGCATAAATATCATCGGGGATCTCAAATGTTGTGTTGACCTCAGGCCTCTTTCCACCCTTCTGTGGCTTCTTACCGTCAACCATTTTCTTCAGTAGAGGAATATGAACAACTAAAGTTTTTGAAGAGGTGTGCAACTTTTCTTCGAGGAACGCTGCAAATGAGTTAAGTTGATGAGAACCTAGTGATTCAGCAGCGGACATGTGTACCTGTGAACAGATTATAGTTGCGAGGAATTTGGAGAGGTCATATGCATTCTCAGAAGGTTTTTCAAAAAGAATAAGTTTGAGGAATTTGACCAGATGAGTCTTGAAGAATTTCACTAAGCGTTCTTTATCTTAGGTTCCAGAGTTGTATAGATTTGAAAATCCACACAATTGAGGAATCTTGAAGAAAATCATTGCTTAGAGAAACGAATCAAGAGCAGATGACATGTGAGGTGTTCAGTGTGTGAAGATTTTAGGAATAAACACCTTTGAAGATTTTCAAGAAAACATTTGAATCAAAGAGGGCAGTAAAAGTAACTTTTAATTACCCTTGTTGAAGAACACGATGAACTGGGAAGTGTAGATGTGAAGTTCGTCAGTTCAGATCTTCCACGCCCTAACTCGGCAGAGGAAGATAGCTACGGCGGCGGCAGAGTGAAGAAATCTGCAACCGGCGCGAGTACGACGGCGACGAGGTCGAGGCAGTGAAGCTCTTCCTCACTGGCGATGATGAAGTAGCGGCGGTGCTCGGGTTTGAGAAGCTCGAGCGGGAGTGAGAACGAGCGGAGTAAAAATGAAGTGAGGAAGGGGAGGGGGTATTTATAGACGGAGTGAAATAACTGTACGCCCGAAGAAATTGGACGAACGTGCCCCTAGCCCTTCTCATTTGCTTGACATGTGTCACCCACGTACTGAGAGGTGACAATCGTGTAAGATCGTGGGCAAATAGATAAGTATTGTCGTGGGATGTGGAACGGTTTGAGCGGCAATGCCGAAAATTTAGATAAGATAAGTTAAAAGTTTCGTTCACAATTTCTTCAGCTGACAAGGACACAGTGAAGATTTTGAACGAGTTTCAAATAGAACGCACATGAAGAATTTGTGAACAGACTGGATTGAGTTTAGCATAGAGGTGGAAGGGTCTGATCACATTCACTCAGCAGAAAAATCAACTTGAAGAATTAGCAATAAGTGAATGTTGTAGAGGACATAAACTCATATATATATATATATATATATATATATATATATATATATATATATATATATATATATTCAAATGAAGAACAATGACGGAAAGAGTGAAGACAATGCAAAGTTGAAGAATTCGAAAAACTGAGGAATTTCAAAAACGAAGAAAAACTCAAATTGAAGATTTTCAACTTTGGTTGGTGGCGTAACCCACCGTATAGGAAAGCTGATTTCAAACACCGCGTACAACTGTCGTAGGGCTTTGAGAAACAATTTTTTTCATTAATTTCTTCACACTTAGAGGGTTAGTCTTCATTCATTGAAGAAAAATGTTACTTTGTGTGTTGCACATCTAAGTCATTAAGTCAGCATAAGTGTTAGAATGTGTGTCCTTTTCAGAGAATATTCGAAGATTCTAGGATATTTTGCTCACATCGCAACTTGCTAAATCTCCTCTCATCCAAGGGCTTAGTGAAGATATCGGCCAGCTAGTCTTCAGTGCTTGCGTGGTGGATGGAGATGTCACCCTTCAACACATGATCACGAAGAAAATGATGACGAATCTGGATGTGCTTGGTCTTCGAGTGCTGAACTGGGTTATGAGCAATCTTGATAGCACTCTCATTGTCGCAGTAGAGAGGCACATTCTTCATGTTGATGCGGTAGTCCTTGAGGGTTTGCTTCATCCATAGTAATTGAGCACAGCACGATCCAGCAGCAATGTACTTAGCTTCTGTAGTGGAGAGTGATACGCAGTTATGTTTCTTCGAAGACCAACAGACCAAAGATCGTTCAAGTAAATGGCATGAGCCTGATGTTGACTTGCGGTCCACACGATCACCAGCATAGTCAGAGTCTGAATATCCAATGATATCAAAAGAAGAGCCCTTGGGATACCATAATCCAACTGTTGGTGTGTGAGCTAGATATCGAAGAATATGCTTTACAGCCTTATGGTGTGATTCCTTTGGTGTAGCTTGAAATCGGGCACACATGCAAACACTAAGCATAATATCTGGCCTAGATGCACAAAGGTACAATAAAGAGCCAATCATGGAGTGGTATACCTTTTGATCGAAGTCTTTACCATTTTCATCAGTGCGTAGATGGCCATTTGTGGGCATTGGAATTTTGACCCCTTTGCAATCTTGCATGCCGAATTTCCTCAATACAACTTTGAGGTATTTCTCTTGAGATATGAATATGCTATTGCACTGTTGACGAATTTGAAGACCTAAAAAGAATTTCAATTCTCCCATCATAGACATTTCATATTCTTCACTTATCATATAGGCAAATTCATCACTGTAACGTTGGTCAGTACAGCCAAAAATCATATCATCAACATAAATTTGGCACACAAACAGTTCACCATCATAAGATTTAGTGAAAAGGGTTGGGTACGGTCGAGTGAACCGGGTTTGAAGCCTTTCTTCATGAGGAATTCCTTCAAAGTATCATACCACACCTGAGGGGCCTGCTTGAGGCCATACAGGGCCTTATTGAGTCTGAAGACTTTGTCAGGATGCTTTGGATCTTCAAAACCTGGGGGTTGAGCAACATATACTTCTTCCTCAAGCTTACCATTGAGGAATGCACTTTTCACATCCATTTGTTGTAAGATAATATCATGATGGTTAGCATAAGCAAGTAATATGCGAATAGCCTCAAGTCTAGCAACAGGTGCATAAGTTTCATCGAAATCAATTCCTTCAACCTGTGTGTAGCCTTGACCTACAAGTCGTGCCTTATTCCTCACCACAAGGCCATTTTCATATTGCTTGTTGCGGTAGATCCACTTTATGCCAATGATATTGTGCTTGCGAGGATCTGGACGTTTGACCAGTTCCCAGACGTTGTTGAGCTCGAACTGATGTAATTCTTCTTGCATAGCTTGAATCCACTTAGGCTCCAGAAATGCTTCATCTACCTTACTTGGCTCTGTGATAGAGACAAAAGCAAAGTGCCCACAAAAGTTAGACAAATGTGAAGCTTTTGAGCGTGTGAGATGACCTAGTGCTTCAATGTCATTGATGATCTTCTCGACTTGCACTTCATTTGCAATGCGAGGATGAGCGGGTTGTCTTTGAGGAATTTGATCCGCATTTTCTTCAGGAGCATTTTCCTCAGCACCATTTTCTTCAGGTGCCCCAGCTCGATGTTCTTCACGTTCTGGAATGAATTCTTCAGAAGATTCTTCGGTAGGAATGGCATCCTTAGTAGCCTTGAACTTGATAGATTCCTCAAGTGCTGGTTCATCTAACACGGGAGGTAGGTGCTCTCTTTGCGAGCCATTAGTTTCATCAAACCGCACATCAACAGTTTCAACAACCTTGTGGAGAACGTTGTTGAAGACTTTGTAGGTGTGCGAGTCCTTTCCGTAACCAAGCATAAAACCCTCATGTGATGAGGATCTCTAATCCAACATTTAGCACCAAAGACTTTGAAGTAACTCACATTGGGTTTCTTGTCAGTGAGGAGTTCATAAGCAGTCTTCTTGAAGAATTTGTGAAGATATACTCTGTTGATGATGTGGCACATAGTATCAATTGCCTCAATCCATAAACGACGAGGCGTCTTATATTCATCAAGCATAGTGCGAGCCATCTCAACAAGAGTTCTGTTCTTGCGCTCCACGACACCATTCTGCTGAGGAGTATAAGGAGCAAATAACTCATGAGTAATGCCAAGTTCATCAAGATAGTCATCAAGACCAGAATTCTTGAACTCGGTCCCATTGTCACTTCTGATGTGCTTGATCTTCACACCAAAGTTGGTTGAAGCCCTCGAGGAAAATCGTTTGAAGACTTCCTGCACCTCATGTTTGTAAGTGACAATGTGCACCCATGTGTAACGAGAATAATCATCAACAATAACAAAGCCATATAGAGATGCATCATTTGTAACAGCAGAATAATGATTAGGACCAAAGAGATCCATGTGAAGAAATTCAAATGGTTGAGTGGTAGTCATGATAGTCTTCGCTGGATGCTTGGCCTTTGTCATCTTTCCAGCTTCACAGGCTCCGCATAAGTGATCCTTGAGGAATTTGACATTCTCAATGCCAATGACATGCTTCTTCTTTGCAAGCGTATGCAAATTCCTCATGCCAGCATGACCAAGTCATCGATGCCATAGCCAGCCTTCTGAAGCTTTAGCAATTAGGCATACGGCCGGTTGTGGTCCTATAGAGAAATCAACAATGTACAAGTCTCCTCTCCTAAAGCCTTCGAAGACTTTGGAATTGTCAGCTTCCATGCTCACAACACAACGATATTTGCCAAAGACAACAACCATATCAAGATCACAAAGCATTGAGACAGACATGAGGTTGTATCCTAAGGACTCGACAAGCATGACTTTGTCCATGTGTCGATCCTTTGAGATCGCAACCTTACCTAGACCCAATACCTGACTTTTGCCTTTGTCAGCGAAGATGATATGCTTCAGATGTGATGGTGATAACGGAGCATCCATCAATAGATTCTTGTCACCAATCATGTGATTTGTACATCCACTATCAAGGACCCACTCATTGGCTTTGGGTTGATCATCCTGCAGATGAATTAGTACAACTTACAAACTCATATACTTCATCAGTAAAGAATATGACATCAATATCATCAGATCAATTTCGTCTAGCAATAGAACAGATAAACAGTAGGAGGACGTGAGAAATGAAGGCTCATTTCTTCATGATTAGCCTGCGTCCTTTCAGGCATTCTTCAGGTCTCCAGTAAATTCTTCAGACGTTTTAAGCATGTCTGGAGACCTGACCCTGCATAGGAGATTAGTTATTTTTCTTCACCACCCACATCTGAAGGGGTGGCAAAGAATTCATCACTCTACGAGCACCATATGAGAAAGGTGGCATAGAAGCCAGTCCACCTTGTTTCACATAAGAGGGGTTAGGATAAGCATATGAATAAGCAGAGAAATTCTTCGAGGACTTATGAACATAATGATTAGAAGAATAATTCTCATATGCATAGCCCTTAGCTCTATCCTGCGAAACAGAAGAGTTAGCACGATGATGATCATAAGAGGACTTTGATCCTTTTGAGGAATTTGATCCACATGAGGAATTTGGTCCGTATGAGGACTTGGATCCATATGAAGAATTTGGTCCATATGAAGAATTTGATCTGGAGTTCCTATTCTTCACAGGTGGTGTCATGAGGACATTCACCCGAAGACTCTCCAGGCAACTCTTGGGAACCCATATTTTCTTCATAGGGGAACCGTTCCTGCAGTTAGTGCCAACATATCTAGCAAATACTTCACCATTCTGATTTTTGAACAGTTTATAGTTGGAGTCAAATGACTCATCAGAAGAATGAGGAGATTCACATGAAAAGCCAGATAAATTGGATGGATCAATTGGAGGTCCCTTTGCAGCAACCCATGAGGTTTTGGGGTACTGATCAAGCTTCCAATATGTTCCATCAGCATTGAGTTTCCTCTCAAAGGCAATACCCTCTTTCCTAGGGTTCTTGTTGAGGATCTGCTTTTTAAGCACATCACAAAGAGTGTGATGCCCTTTGAGGCTTTTGTACATGCCTGTCATGTACAATTCCTTCAGCCCTGCATCATCAGTGATACTAGCAATGTCCTCAGATGAGGAATTAGTGATAGCAGAGGCAGATGAAGAATTTGTAGATTAGAAGCATTTGAACATTCAGGTGAAGAATTAGCAGATTCACGTTCAATGCACTTCAAACATGGAGGAACAAATTCTTCCTGAGTAGCGCTGATTTATTGAGCAAGTAATTAACCGCGCTCCTTCTGAAGATCTTCATAACTCACTCTTAGCTTCTCAAGATCTTGCTTTCTTTGAAGAAATTCATAAGAAAGCTTCTCATGATCAGATAAGAGAGTGTTATGATGACCTTGAAGGTTGTCAAACTTGGACTGGAGTCTCTTAAGATTTTCAGTCAAGGTTTTAGTGGGATCCATTTCTTCCCCCAACATATCATCACTTTTATCTAGAATGTTTTGAACCTTTTCAAAAGCATTTTGTTGTTTCACATCAATCTTAGAAAGTTTAGAGTAGCTGGGCTTGAGGTTTTCATCAGATTCATCCTCACTAGATTCAGAGGAGGCGTATTTAGTTACCTTGGCACCCTTTGCCATGAAGCAATAGGTGGGAGCATAGTCATCATTGCCTTCATCAGCCTTGTTGGTGATGCCATTTTCTTCAGAGTTGAAGATGGACTTGCTGACGAATGCAGTAGCGAGAGCTAGGCTTGCCACACCAGACTCGGACTCCTCAGATGCCTCCTCATCCTCATGTTCCTCAGATTTAGCCTCAGAGTCCATTTCCTTGCCAATGAATGCCCAAGCATTCTTGGAGCTGCTCTTCTTGTGAGATGAAGATTTTGAGGATTTTGATGATGAAGACTTTGAGGATTTCTTCTTGTTCTATGCATCATCACACTGTAATCCTTGTACTTCTTCTTCTTTGATTCCTTATCCGACTGAGGACAATCTTGGATGTAGTGACCAGGTTTCTTGCATTTGTGGCATAGCCTCTTCTTGTAGTCACTAGATGAGGAATCATTGCTCCTTGAGGATTTTCCTAAGCGACCACGTCTTGAGAACTTCTGAAATTTCTTCACGATCAGAGCTAGTTCCTGGCTCAGTTCTTCAGGATCACCAAGGCTTCTAGCAGAGTCTTCATCTTCAGACTCAGAGACTGCCTTGCCTTCAGAGCACGTGGTCTGCCATAGCTCGAACCATAGAGATCTCTCTTCTCAGCAAGCTGGAACTCATGAGTATTTAGCCTCTCGAGGATATCAGTGGGATCAAGTGACTTGTAATCAACACGTTCTTGAATCATCAGTGCCAGAGTATCAAATGAAGAACCGAGCGATCTTAGCAATTTCTTCACCACCTCATGGTCGGTGATGTCGGTGGCGCCAAGCGCTTGAAGCTCATTTGAGATGTCAGTGAGGCGATCGAAGGTTTGCTAAACATTTTCATTGTCGAGTCTTTTGAAACGGTTGAAGAGATTGCGAAGAACGTCAACACGAGAGTCACATTGAGTTGAGACTCCTTCATTCACTTTGGACAGCCTATCCCAGATAAGCTTAGCAGTTTCCAAAGCACTCACTCTTCCATATTGCCCTTTGCTCAGGTGGCCACATATGATATTCTTCGCTTGAGAATCGAGTTGCTTGAATCTCTTCACATCAGTAATGTTCAGCGAAGGTGTGACTGAGGGAACACCATTTTCCACAATATACCAGAGATCGTTATCAATTGCCTCAAGATGCATTCGCATCTTATTGTTCCAGTAGGGGTAGTCCGTGCCATCGAAGGTAGGACACCCAGCAGAGACCTTGATCATACCTGCGGTCGACATAACTAAAACTCCAGGCGGTTAAACCAAAATCACACAGAACAAGGGAGTACCTTGCTCTGATACCAATTGAAAGTGCGTTATATCGACTAGAGGGGGGTGAATAGACGATTTTTATGAATTCTTCACTGAGAAATTTGCTGGTGAGGAAATTCCTTAGCAAAGAACTACGTGCAGCGGAATAAGTACTCAAAAGTAAACATATCATAACACAAGCATAGTCATCATGATGAAATGAAGACAAGCATAGAGTACAGAAAGCGTAGACACAGTATAACATAGGATGAAGACGGACGGACTGGAGAAATTGAACTGAGAAAATTGAGAAAGTCTTCAGTCAAAGTCTTCAAACAGATATGAACAAGCACACAACAACAGAAATGAGGAAATGAAAGAGCTGAGGAAATAGAACCAATAAGCTTGGTGAAGACAATGATTTGGTAGACCAGTTCCAACTGTTGTCTCAGTTGTACGTCTGGTTGGAGCGGCTAGGTATTTAAACCTGAGGACACACAGTCCTCACCGTATTCTCCTTGGGCTAAGGTCACACAGACCTCGCCCAATCACTCGTGGTATGTCTTCAGGTGACTTCCAAACCTTCACAGACTAGGTCACTCGGTGATCCACAATTCCTCTTGGATGCTCTAGACCATGACGCCAAACCGTCTGGAAGAAGCAAAGTCTTCAAAGGTAACAAACGTCGGATCCACGTAGGATCAATCTCTTCAGTGATGCTCAATCACTTTGGGTTGTAGGTGTGTTGGGTTTGGGTTTTCCTCACTTGATGATTTTCACTCAAAGTCCTCGGAGGATGGGATGCTCTCAAATGACAAGTGTCAGTTTCTCTCGGAGGAGCCAACCAGCTAGTGGTTGTAGGGGCGGCGGCTATTTATAGCCTAGGGAGCAGCCCGACATGATAAGACATAAATGCCCTTCAATCATATGACCGTTAGGTGGGTTGATATTTTGGGACAGCTGGCACATAGCACAGCAGCGGTCAGAATTTTGACTCTCAAATTCCTCAGGGCTATCATGTTCCTCACTGTGTAGGCAATCCGCACTGACGAATTCCTAACTCCTCATTCAGAACAAAATCCTCAGCAACCAGAAGAACTTCGTCTCTGTTACTGAAGAAATGGACTGAACTGTATGAGATTTCCAATGGCTTCACTCGAGGGGATTGGTAGGTGTAGGATTTTGAGTTGAGCATCACATGGAAATTTTTCCTTAGTATTTTCTCGACCCCCTTTAACAGTACAGTGTTTCCTATGACTCAAGAAAGATAAAATGAAACTACGAAAACAAAAGTCTTCACGCTTCATGTTCCTCGAATGATTGCCAAGTCTTCAAGGTCACACCAATTTCTTCACTTTCAAAGTCTTCAGAAAGTCTTCAGAAATCCAAAGTCTTCAGTCGGAGAACTTCATTTTTAGGGGTCGACTTTCTCTGTAAATATCAAACTCTTCATAGACTTATAGACCGTGTACACTCACAAACGCATCAGTCCCTTAACCTATAAGTCTTCAATACACCAAAATCACTGAGGGGCACTAGATGCACTTACAGATGCCCTTGAGCGACCAGCTGAAGCAACTGGTCGAACTGCACAAGGCAGCCGAACTGGCCATGAAGGACCTCATAGTCCAGTTGTGGCCTGCCGAGCCCCTTCCTAGCAGCTACTTTGGCCTAGTAAAGCGGCTTGTGAATGCCTGTCCGCGGCTTGAAGTCATAAAGTGGTCAGTTTGCATTGAAGGTGCACGCATGGCCTTCACCCGCACGAAAGTGCACTGGGCGAAGATGGATGCCGAGAAGCTGATGACGGAGGGGCCACCAAAGGGCAAGGAGCACCGCCACCCCGAAAAGTATTATGATAGTGTCCTGAAGGGCTCCTGCCTTGTGGCGGAGCAATGTGCGAAGGATGTAATCTTTGAGTGAATATGCTCATTTTATCCTGCAATATGAAACAAGTTCTTCTGCGCAATATAACGCTTGCTGATTTAAAGTTTTACCTTCTATGTGGCCGTTATAAAATCTGAGAGTTGGTAGTCGTCGGCTTCTGCCCCCATGTAACTAGTACCAGGGTGTTCGGGATAAATATAAACACTCTTTATCCAAGTTTTGGTCCTTTAAGGAGGTGTTTAGTGCAACAAACAAGGCAATTGGACTATACAGCTTTATCACTCTCACTTAGTCATAGAAGTTCTATAATTTTAAATTTTGGTGTAGCCCCTGGTATTCGGAAGGCCGAACTTCGGGAGCTATACACGCCTAAATCGGACAAAGGCCGATTCCTCGCCCAAAGCGGAAAAAATCTTTAAGGATTTGAGACCTCTCAAACATCGACCAGCTCTCGCCGCATCATGACAGTCAGTTTTCGGCTTTCTCTACTGAGGTGCTCGTCCGGAAGAACCGGGACACAATCGCAGTAGTTCTCCCTGTGCCACCTTAGCCGATATAGCGGAACGTAAGGCAGAAAAACATGGGAGCCGGGCAAACCCAACTATTGACCCAAGACATGATTCGGAGCTGATGCATATAATGCTATAATTTCGGGGTGCCGCACTGTCGAAAGTGTTCGGACTTTTCTTGCCGTGTTATGGGTACACTGAAGCCCCTGGCGAGCTGAACGTACCAAAATGTATGCGTGCAATTTGTAATAAATAAACAGTCTAGGAAAAAGATAAAGAAATGTAATAATAAGCTGACGCTATACATTATTTTCCATTGTTATTTGAATAATATGTCAAGGCGCATGTATACAAGTAGTGTGATAAGCAAAATAGGACTATTTGACATGTCCTTAACCAAGAGCGAGCTGCGTGTGGGTATGTAAAACAGGTATAGCGATCGTTATCATAGACCACCTGGGGATTCCCTTATACGTCAAAGCTCCTTGCCTCTTTGGTGTTTCCGTCCCGTGATGGGTCCGATAATCAGGCTATCGGAAGAGCCTCCAGAGAATAGGGACCTGAAAGAAAGAAAACGGGTGAAGGTATACAGATCCTGGGGCAGCTGAGCCGCATTGTGGACCGCATTCTAGCTGTGCCTCCATCTATGCCCATGGTATTTTAAGTGCATAATTATGTGCGCGCGACACAAATTTCACCGCTTTACTGGGAATAGGACGGAGGCCTACTTTCTAGGCGAGCTCTGGACGTGCCGGATGATCCTGTTGCAGAGTACTTCGGACTCGCTTGGCTGTGTCTGGGGATTTTATTACCGAATTGGAGGTCTGCCTAAGAAGGCTGCTCTGTACTTATGCTGCAAGGGTTGCAGTGTGCTGCACCGTACGGAGGGAGCGCTCTTTGTTTCCATTGACTGTTATAACCTCGCGAGGTCCTGGCATTTTGAGCTTGAGGTATGCATAATGAGGTACCGTATTGAATCTGGCAAATGCAGTTCGTCCGAGCAGTGCGTGATAGCCACTGCGGAAGGGGACGATATCGAAGATTAACTCCTCGCTTCGAAAGTTGTCCGGAGACCCGAAGACTACTTCCAGTGTGATGGATCCCGTGCAACAGGCCTCTACACCCGGTATGACACCTTTAAAGGTGGTTTTGGTGGGTTTGATCCTTGAGGGATCGATGCCCATTTTGCGCATTGTATCTTGATAGAGCAGGTTCAGGCTGCTGCCACCGTCCATAAGGACTCGTGTGATGGGGAATCTGTCAATGATGGGGTCGAGGACCAACGCGGCCAAACCGCCATGACGGATACTGGTCGGATGGTCCCTGCGATCGAAAGTGATCGGACAAGAAGACCATGGGTTGAACTTTAGGCGACCGGCTCCATCACGTAGACGTCCCTTAGTGCACGCTTCCGTTCCCGCTTAGGGATATGGGTTGTGTATATCATATTTACCGTTTTCACTTGGGTAGGAAATTTCTTCTGTCCTCCTGTGTTCGGCGGTCGGGGCTCCTCGTCGTCATCACTATGCGGCCCCTTTTCCTTGTTTTCAGCATTCAACTTGCCGGCCTGTTTGAACACCCAACATTCTCTATTGGTGTGGTTTGTTGGTTTATCGGGGGTGCCGTGAATTTGACATGAGCGATCGAGTATGCGGTCCAGACTGGACGGGCCCGGATTGTTTCTTTTGAATGGCTTTTTTTGCTGACCGGACTTAGAGCCACTAAATCCGGCATTGACGGCCGTATCTTCGGCATTATCGCCATTGTTGCGATGCTTGTGTCTATTGCGTCGGGGCTTGCCGTTGCTATCTCTAGTATTTGAGGTGCCAGGATTTCTTGATGTGCTGTTGCTGTGAGCCAGCCAGCTATCCTCGCCCGCACAAAAGCGGGTCACAAGTGTCGTGAGGGCTGCCATGGACTTCGACTTCGCTTGGCCGAGGTGTCGGGCAAGCCACTCGTCATGGATGTTATGCTTAAAGGCCGCTAGGGCTTCGGCATCCGGACAGTCGATAATTTGGTTCTTTTTAGTTAGGAACCGAGTCTAGAATTTCCTGGCGGACTCTCCGGGCTGTTGGGTTATTTGACTTAAATCATCAGCATCCGGTGGTCGCACATAAGTGCCCTGGAAGTTATCCAGGAATACGTCTTCCAGGTTATCCCAACTTCCAATGGAGTTTGCCGGCAAACTATTCAGCCAATGTCGAGCCGGTCCCTTGAATTTTAGTGGGAGGTACTTGATGGCATGTAGATCATCCCCGCGGGCCATGTGAATGTGGAGAAGGAAATCTTCTGTCCATACCGCGGGGTCTGTAGTCCCATCGTAGGACTCAATATTCACGAGCTTAAACCCTTCTGGGAATTCATGCTCCATTACTTCGTCAGTGAAGCATAAGGGGTGTGCGGAGCCTCTATGCCGGGCTACATCACGACGCAGCTCAACTGAGTCTGGTCTGTTGTATTCGACCTGGCCGGATTAGTATTTAGTATATTCGGTGTGGCGGTCATCATCACGCGTTGGGGTGCGCCCCCGTGATCCGTACATCGATCATGACTGTCCTGCTTTGTTTTCCAATTCATCTCGCACGTCATGCGTGTAGCCCCTGGCCTTCGTGCTTTTATTTGTTTCGGCGACAGGGTGCGGGCTCGTGTTCGAGCTGATACGCCGCTTTATCTCGGCTACGAGGCGGCCGGTCAGCCGCATCCTGCGCTGGTAGTGTAGGCTCTAGTGCCTCCTCCTAGAATTGAGGTAACAACCTGCGTTTTGGGTAGCTTTTGGTTGGGCGCTCAAGTCCGTATTCCTCGGCTGCCAGGACCTCAGTCCATCTATCGATTAGCAGATCTTGATCAGCTTGAAGCTGCTGCTGCTTTTTCTTCAGGCTTTTTGCAGTGGCTGTAAGCCGGCGCTTGAAGCGCTCCTGCTCGACGGGATCCTCAGGCACGATGAATTATTTGTCACCGAGGCTCACCTCGTCTTCGGAGAGGGGCATATAATTGTCGTCCTCCAAATCTCCATGCATTGCCTGTTCATCAGGGCTAGCTTGCCCATCCTCCCGTCCGGCTTGCCCGAAGCTTGGCGGGGCGGGATTGTTTTCGTCTTCGGCATCATCTGGAGTGCTATTGTCTCTTGTGTCGGTATCGCTATTTTTGCTATGATGGGGCTTAGAGTGGCGCCGCTGACGCCGGCGCTTAGATTGCTTCTCAAGGGGATTATCCTCCATTGCCTCATCACCATTGCTTTCTTTTGGTGTGTCCAATATATATATATATATATATATATATATATATATATATATATATATATATATATATATATATATATATATATATATATATATATATATATATATATATATATATGTCATATGATGAGGTGGCTGTCCAGCGCCCTTTGGGCGGTGGTTCCTGTTCTTCTCCGGCATCGACGTCCATACCATTGATGTCTTCGGAGTCGAAATCAAGCATGTCGGTTAAGTCGTCGACAATGGCTATTAAGTGGGTGGTGGGTGGGGAACGAATTTCTTCGTCATCCGCTTCCCACTCAAGCCGGACATAGTTCGGCCAAGAGTCTCCTGACACGGAGAGAGATTTTAATGAATTTAGCACGTCGCCCAAGGGCGAGTGCTGAAAGATATCCGTGGAGCTAAACTCCATGACCGGTGCCCAGTCAGGTCCGATGGGCATGGATGCACGCGGTTCGGAGCCCCTGGTCGGAGACGAGTCCGAGGGTCTGAAGACATAGATCTCCTTAGGAGTGGGATCTGTGTTCGGCTCTATCGCCGCTGAGTGTGCGGCCTCCGTGGTGGGGTCCATCCACCCGTCCTCGGCTGGCATGATCTGCTCCGGATTTAAAGCCAGGGCAGGTGCAGGTGCGTTCTCCTGAACACCGTCCGATAGCCGATCTAAGTCATGCTCATCATGACTGTACGGCGCACCTGTCATGGGCTCGAATCCGTCGAAGATCAAATCTCCCTGGATGTCCGCAGTGTAGTTCAGGCTTCCAAACCTGACCTGATGACCAGGGGTGTAGCTGTCGATCTGCTCCAGATGGCCAAGCGAGTTGGCCCGAAGTGCGAAGCCGCTGAATACGAAGATCTATCCGATGAGGAAAGCCTCACCCTGGATCGCATCGTTGTGGATGATTGAAGGAGCCATCAAGCCTTACAGTGACGACACAGTGGAACTCTCAATGAAAGCAGCAATGTCGGTGTCAAAACCGGTGGATCTCGGGTAGGGAGTCCCGAACTGTGTGTCTAAGGCTAATGGTAATAGGAGGCGGGGGACACGATGTTTACCTGGGTTCGGGCCCTCTCTATGGAGGTAATACCCTACTTCCTACTTGATTGATCTTGATGATATGAGTATTACAAGAGTTGATCTACCACGAGATCGTAGAGGCTAAACGCTAGAAGCTAGCCTATGATTATGATTATTCTTGTCCTACGGACTAAACCCTCCGGTTTATATAGACACCGGAGGGGGCTAGGGTTACACAGAGTTGGTTATAGAGAAGGAAATCTACATATCCGAATTGCCAAGCTTGCCTTCCACGCAGAGGAGAGTCCCACCCGGACACGGGACGAAGTGTTCAATCTTGTATCTTCATAGTCCAACAGTCCGGCACAAGTACATAGTCTGGCTGTCCGAGGACCCCCTAATCCAGGACTCCCTCAACAGCCGAGACTACAGCACGTGAGACTTCCTCGTTGCTAGCCTCTAGCGCTAGGGCGTGCGTCTCCACCGTCCACTTTGGCATCCGGCACCAGCACTACTGCTGCCTGCTGCTAGCCGCTAGCCCGCTGGGGTTCACGCATGGCATGCGCCTGGGCTCGTGGTTTGTGTTCTGCTGTTCCTGTTCGTACCTTCCTGATGACTGGTTCGGTATGTCGTGTGTGTGTGTGTCATATGTGCAGCTATCAGGCAAGGGCATGACCCAAGTCATGGCCCAACATCAAAGAGAACTCTTCCTTTCAATGACTTACTGCACCTGTCATTCGTCGATCGAGCGTGTTTGCCGGAAATTAAAGGTTGGGCGGACACCCTGTCTCGCTGTACCGAGTGCTCCGCCGGTGCTACCACTAATATCCTTGTACTGTAGTAGCTTCAGTATTTCTCCCACTTTTTCTGCTACATGTGTAAATGTAGTTACAATTAAGAAAGTGAGAAATATTTGTTTTGTGAAAATAATTGACATATCTTTGTTATCAGGATATCAAAATTATTGCAAATTATTGCTGAATACATCTTCTTTGAGAAAATGTGGACGGCCATAGGAGAAACATAAACTTTGTCATATAAAGTTGGAAGTGTTTAACTTCTCAAAATTTCTACTTTACAAACAAATTAAGTTATGCAAGGTATTCAGATGTCTGCGGTTGATGAGAATTTAGATTGAGTTCAGCATTAAATTAGTATTTAATTGTTGCCTTTGTGATTGCTACTGTTTCATGGTTTCAGAAACATGTCTACTGTGGACTGGTTCATAGCCTATCTTTTCAAATCCGTTATCACATATATCTACCTCATCTTAATGCACTACCAAAACTATCTCATTAATTCTTGTCACTTTCTCAAATAAAAATTATCCTTTGCCTGGCTTGCCCCTAATTTTATAAATCCTATAAGAATTCTAAATCTTATTTCATATGCAGAACTCGAAGAATTCCAAGAAAGATCATTGATTCAAGGTTGGCAGCGGCCACAACATAATTGACATCAAAACTAGATCTGGGTCCTACATATCCGGTCTTGCTCGGTTATATTTCTTTTTCCATTCTTTTATATACCTACGTATATGATTGCTTTGCTACATGAGGTAGCAACGGAATCACCTCATACAAGGTCAAACTAAGTTTCTGTTCCTACAATACTAGCTACTAGGAAACAATATGTGTTTACGACTCTCATCACATTAATCATAGTAAACTATGTGCCAGCTTATGTGAGTCCAATCGATCTATCTTTTACTGGCATTACCCATTGTGTAGATTGGGATTATCCGCACCAACCTTCATAGACTCCTAAAACTATCCTAGGATTATCAGTTTCTCAAACAATTGAAGTTGCAGCCTATGTGAAATCTTTATTGCCTGATATGGTAGCACTAACTATTTTTCTTTATGAATCACAGTCTAAAGGCTCAAAAGCAGTTGATCATTGCCTGTCACAGTATACAAAACACCTATCTAATATTGGGGAAAATGTATGTATTTTCTCAAGCAGCTATCTGGATATAGATCTTGCTAAAAATTTGTAACTGAGCTTGTAATCTTAGCAATTTTTGTGGAACAGTAAGCTGATATGTTCATATGTGAATCATCCACCCAATTAGCTACAATGCTTTCCAAGGCCAGTACCATACCAACATTGGAGCCAAAAGAGCATGTGGTAACATCAAATGGTATCACCTTTCACATGACATTTTTTTTCATTCGAGTATGATTATCTATGGATCTAGATTGGTTAAGTATGTGCTTGGTAGATTGGTCATTATTGAAACTACCCCTGTTCAAGAATTCATCCGATTAACCAGTTAACTTGCCGATTAATCCCTACTCGTAGGGTCACCGAGTAGCCTATAAACCGATAAATCGTCCGATTAATTGATTAAATGGCCGATTAACTTGCCGATTAGCCGATTAATCCCCTACTCACCAGCCAACCGAGCAGCTACCAGTTAACGATTTCCTCAACAATGGAAACTACATAACATTGTTTTGTACCTTTGCATTGCCCTTACTCTTGGAATGGCCTGACTTGACATTACTATTCTACTACTTTGCTTGTATCGTTGTCTTGTGTGCTCATATTCTATAACATGGTCTTAAGAAGAGGAAGAGATTATATTGCCAGAAAAAACAATTTTCTTAATATATAAAACCACATACAAAGATAGAAATTGTTTCAAGAACTTCCCTGCATTTGTAAGATGCTTCCAATAGTCACTGTTGTTAATATAACCGCAAACTGCTATGGAATCTGGTATCATACTGAGGTTCGGAACAGTAAGTTGATGGATCCAACGTGAGTTAAAATATACCGTCATCATATATTTATACCAAACATTGTTACTTTGTTATAATTATGACTCCATTTGTTGACACATGATATTAATCACTACAATTTCCTATTAACTGAAATACTACACCTAAATATTGAAATAAAACATATCTATAATATAATTTTAACTTGGACCGATAAAATTGATTTAAGTTTGAATCACAAATTGCAAAAAATGTGACTTGGTTAGTTTATTTGGGAGACAATGAACTTAAAATTCTTTTGTTAAATGAAATTATTTTATCTTAGAAAAAATAAAAATGAACAAACCACATTTCTTCAGAAAGTATTTTGTGTCACTTTGATGAATTGCAAATATATGTACATTTTTGTATCTACTTCTGGAATGCATCATTGTCTATTTAAGGTGTAAGTAAATAGAGGAGGTAAATATCAATATTTTAAATAGATAATTCCAGAATCCATTAGGCAATTGTCCTTTAGTTGTTGAGTCTTTCGTTTATCAGTTCTTTAATGATAAAATATGTCTTTTATATTTGCGGTTCAACAACTAGGTGGCATCACATGAGTAATTTGCACTTGGTCATGTAAATACATCATTTATCTCGACTCACAACAATTTTGTCTAGTTTTTTGGGTTTATTTCGCAGACCGCACCCTATACACCGTAGAGGTTCCTAAAAATTCTTAAATTTTGCAGGAGCATATATGCAACATATATGAGTTAGCCCGAAAAAAAGATTGACCCACAACTCTAGAACAAAAAAGTACCATAAATAGTACATCATTTAATTGCACTATTCAATTGGGTCCATTATCACCATTGACATTATTTTTTCCAGAATCTTAAATTGAATTTGGATTTGGGTTCTTATGGAAAATGTTGCATATACATTTATCTTTATTACATAAAAATAGGTTTAATAAATATGATGTAAAAAACAACGGTGGGCGCACCTAGTGCACTGTACATGTTCGGGTATGTATTAACTATTGTATTAGACAACACATGACTATTTAGCCTTATATGGTGTATTACACATGGTTCTTCTGCTTTCGGTGTCTTTGGACGGTGCCCAAAATAAACCATACCACTTATTTTGATCACTAGATTATTGATTGTGTGTTGCAACGACGCATAAATATTTTGTAGGTACTTACGGTGATTAACTACAATATTAGAAGAAATGGTCAAATTTCTAGCTCTTGTTTTGATGGTTTCATATATTTTGATATTCTCATACACTCTAACCAACTCATGTTTACATCTATCTTCCCGTCAAATTTAAGAATTTTGAGGAATCTCTACGGTGTTTGACCAACATCGGGAGCACCAGGTGCACCACAAAGCACAGTACACTAGATTTGTCCTCCCTTTAGTATGACCTAAATAGTAGGGCTCCAATCTTTTGAGTGAGTTCATGTGCAAGTCGCTTTTACCTTTGGGTATTGAATTGTGTGTTCTCTTAAGTTTATATGGCTAAACTCATCTAAAATTGGTATTCCTTCTTATTATAACCTTTAAGTTATCTATAAGAGATGGAAAGAAGGGGAGATGGAAAGAAGAGGTGCTTGTTCAGAGACATCCTTTCGGAACATGTGCCTTTTGACAATAGAGAGAGAGAAGAGACATGACTCTTCAGGACTGGACACACCCCTTGCTAATGACGGTTCATTAGTTAGCATGTGCTAATCAACAACAGACATGTGCTAATTTATTCCGAACAACTCACTGTTCCGAACTTGGGCCGTAGTCGGCCGCCCCGCTGTCGCTTCCCGAGCGCAAATCAAGTTGTCAATCCACTTTAACAGGTTGAGTGTCTCCATCAAAGAACTCTTGTAGATGGGCTATTTTTTTAAATAATATTTTTTTATTAATTTACAGAAATAATACATCGATTTTTTTTAAATAATACATAGTTGGCCAGGTGGTAGCCGGCTGGCTCCTGTCGGCTACAGGGAAGTCGATTGGGACTAATTGGCTTCCGCTAAGTCGATTAGTACTAATTGGCTTCCCTGTACTTGATAGGTGCATGCGCCCATTTTGTCACCCCCAACGTTTCCTGCTTCTATGTTCCCGCTTATATCTCGGATGCACACCTAATATATTTCACATCGAAACATATTACCGAATACTATCGGAGCAACTATGAAAGAGAAAATGTCTGTTGAATTATATCCTTGAAGCGTGCGAAGCAACAACGAACGGCGGCCTTCAATATACCGGAGCCGGCTGTGGCGAAGCTCCGGCAGTGTGGTGGAGCCATTGCCACGCAAACGAGTGGTGGGCCAGGCCCTCGATCACATGAAAAGAGAAATCATGTCTAATTGTCTCCTGCACGAGCACAATCAACGCCCTCCTCGTGAATGTATTCGATCAATTGACATCGTGCGCGCCCAAATGGCCTTACTCTCTAATGTTCGAGCAAAGTAACTTCATGTGGCAACCAATTCAGGGGTGGTCCCTTTACGTGGGATTGAGCGGGCCCTACTAGAGGTCGAGGGCCACGACGTCAGCTTGGGAGGCCAACCACTCCCCCTCACCAACTGTGGGGCTATGTCGGTACCGACCACCCCCTAAGGGAGCCCCACGCACCATAGGTTGGGACACGATGGGGTTCCAATGTGTAGGGTGCACCTCCACGCAGTGCCCCCACCTAGGTGGCACCGCAGTAGAAGGCTCCCTTACCGAATTATCGCCAGGGCCACTGTTAGATCCGGTATCTCTATACTCGGACTCAGCTGTAGCCGAGGCCCATTGACGCTAGAGTTCCTCCTAAGCTCGAGTTGCCGCCAGGGCCCCATCAAAACTCTCTTTAACCCGGATGGCCGCAATTTGCTTTAATCAAGGAGCACGCTCACCTCGGAACACAACATTGCAGTTCGAAAGCGACGTCAGCTAGGTGCTCAAGAGAAACCCTAGCTACCAAGAATCATAAACCGAGAACCCAAAGAACAAGGGATAGCTAGAGACGAGGAAGTACCTAGATCGAGGTTGCTTGCAGAGGCCCGCTTGGCCACCTTCTCGATGACATTCAGCTCCCACACAAGACCCGGAGCACCTAAACATCAGTAGTTCCTCGGGTGATATAGTTATGTGTGCATCCAGTAGTCTAATGTTTCGTAGTAGGGTTTTGCCTGACCATGGCTTCGTTTTGCATGTCCATTCCCGGGCACGACTGCCACGTTGTACTGACGAAAGGGTCCCAGTCGGAAACGCCATCCAACCTGGCGGTCCGTAGCTCGTCTCCTCCGTCGGACCGGTGGCGCTGCTCCGGCGGGCCGCATAGTGCATTGCCCGACTATTTAAGTCGATCGGCGGCACCGAAACCCTACCATCCATTCATATTTTCCTCCTCCTATCCGCCGCCCCGGCCACTTTCCAATTCACCCATCCGCCTAT
>NC_041381.1:666922803-666926772 GCF_002162155.2 Triticum dicoccoides
TTTGAGGAAGAGGGGGATGAGCCAGAGGAGGAGGACGAGGACGAGGACTTTGAGGAAGAGGGGGATGAACCAGAGGAGGAGGACGACGGCGAGGACTTTGAGGAAGAGGGGGATGAGCCAGAGGAGGAGGACGACGGCGAGGACTTTGAGGAAGAGGGGGATGAGCCAGAGGAGGAGGATGCGGGGGACGTTGGCGACAGGGATCTGTAGGCAGAACAGCAGGCCATCCATGATTCCCTCCGGCCGGAGTCGGCTGCGGAGGCAAGACGCCATAGCCGGCAGGAGATGGAGGCGGAGCAGGCCGCGTAGGAGGCAGAGATGCTCGCTTACATGGATGAGGTCGACCAGGAGGAGGATGTGTCGGAGCCCTCCTACCTGTCCGTCCAGCCGACGGCTGGCACCGTCGTCGTGGACATCTTCAACGATGAAGAGTAGCTAGGGTAGTACGTAGATGTAGTACGTAGGATTTCTTTTGATTGCTTTATATAGATCTAAGGGATGAAATATGAGATAGGCAGATGCAAATTGGCTAATTTGAGGCGTGACCGGTCACTGTTCGCGAACGCGTCTGCGCGGATTTGAGGGGGTCAGATTTGCAAAGTCCGGCTGTAGATGCTCTAACATGCTGAGCAATACATATAGCACTAACGTGTAGCATGCATAGGGAAATGCATGTGAGATCGAGTCGTCGGTGCAGCTTACTCGGTCTACGACAGCGTTAACAAGTCTTGTCAATGGAAAAAGGAACTGTTGTCAACAAAGCCGTGCTTGATTCTCGATGGAAATCATGGATTGGTATAACACCTGGCACACGGAGTTGACCTGTTGCACGTCGGTTACGCCGTCCGTGCGCTATAAACACAGGACAGGACACAATGACCATCCATGCCAGCACTAAAAGATTGTTGCACGGCCGTCTGGTACACGCGAGCCGACGTGTGTTGGGTAGCCAAGGAAACCGTGCACGATCCTAGAAAAAGGAAACCATGCATGATTCACGTGTAAAACTATTAATTGTGATTTTCTGTCAGAAGAGACAACAATGTGCACGCCAAGATTTTCTAGCTAGCCCACGCGCCGGAATAATTAACATCGTTCGTTCGAGTGCTGGAGTAGAGCGTACCGAAAAAGGGAACGCCTCCGTGTGTCGAAAGTCTTGCTGCACCGTCATGTCACTCACCCGGCTCGCCGGAGCGGAAAGCAGCAGGCGGGCATGCGTCGCCGTCGCATCGTACTACGTCCAAGCCTATCCACACGCCGAACCTGCCAGGGCCAGCAGTCCGGAGCAGAGGACACATGGCCGTGCGTCGCGCACAATAATGTCTCCCCGGATACGATTCCGATGCCAAAGCCGTCCGATTCTCCGATGCGTTGCGTGCAGACGGCGACATGCAGCGGCAGACGACGAGGTGATGAAAGCGACCGACGGGGCGTCGCCAGCCACCTCAACAACGGCCGCCGGGCAGGGCCACCACCGGAATTTTCTTGTGGTGGAGACGGGCGGTGACCCGTCAGCACGCACCAACCCCCGGCCCTGTGTTTGGTTTTGGAGTATGAGTGTACTACCATCGCTCGCCGTGGCATCTGCCTCCGGACGTACGAGTTCCGTATCCCCGTGGCCCGTGGCCCGTGGCGTTCCCATCCGCACCACCGTGAAATCTTACGAGAAGTCTAGAAGATGGGCGTTTTTTGTGGTGGTGTGGCGAACGTAATCGACGAGCGTTTTTAGAAAAAAAAAGTTTAATGTATGAAAAAAATCCCCGCGATCCATGTCATTGACCTCAAAGGTGTCCTCCTTGACACCGGACATCCCTTGACACCTAGCAGAATCCACCAATCACGGTAGCCATTGCCACGCAAACAGGTGGTGGGCCCCGTGAATCATCTGAAGAGAGAAATCCTGTCTAATTGTCTCCTGTAGGCACACACTGTCAACGCCCTCTTTGTGAAGTATTCGATCAATTGACATCCCGGGCTCAAATGGCGGAATCCTCGAGCGTTCTAGCAAAGCAACTTAATGTGGGAACCAATTCAGGGGTGGACCCTTTATGTGGGATTAAGCGAGCCCTAATAGAGGTCAAGGGCTAGGATGTCAGCTTGGGAGGCGTACCACTGCCCCTCACCAACTAGGGTGCTACGTCGGTATCGACCACCCCCTAAGGGAGCCCCACTCACCATAGGTTGGGACACAATGGGGTTTCAACACGTAGACGCCTTCCGCATGGTGCCCCCACCTAGAAGGCACCGTGGTAAAAGGCTCTCTTACCAAATTATCGTTAGGGCCACAGTTAGATCCGGACTCTCTATGCCCGGACTCAGTTGTAGCCAAGGCCCATTGACGCTAGCATTCCTCCTAAGCTCGAGTTGCCGTCAGGGCCCCATCAAAACTCTCTTTAGCCCGTATGGCCGCAATTTTCTCTAACCGAGGAGCACACTTGCCTCAGAACACAACATCACAGTTCGAAGCGACGTCAGCTAGGTGCTCAAGAGAAACCTTATCAAGAATCGCAAACCGAGAACCCGAAGAACAAGGGATAGCTGGAGACAAGGAAGTACCTAGGTTGAGGTTGTGTGCGGCGGCCCGCTTGGCCACTTTCTCGATGACAGTCAGCTCCCACACAAGACTCGGAGCACCCCAAACATCAGGCGGTCCTCGGTGTGATCTAGTTCAGTGTGCATCCAGCAGTCTAATGTTTCGTAGTAGGGGTTTTGGTTGTCCATCACTTCGCTTTGGTGGTAGTGAATAAGTTTCTTCTAGACGTCCTTTCGAGATTGTTGGTTCACGCTACTATCTAGGAGGTGGAATCTGCGGCGTTTTGGATCCTCCGGGTCTTGGCGACACTTTTAGGATCTATAAACGCCAAGTGCTTGAATAAGAGCTTAGGAGAAAAATAAAAAAAATGAATTTTGTCTTAGCGTCTCTTGAAGGAAATATGTCCTAGAGGCAATAATAAAGTTATTATTTATTTCCTCATATCAAGATAAATGTTTATTATTCATGCTAGAATTGTCTTAAACGGAAACATGATAGATGTGTGAATACATAGACAAACTTAATGTCACTAGTATGCCTCTACTTGACTAGCTCATTAATCAAAGATGGTTATGTTTCCTAACCATAGACATGTGTTGTCATTTGATTAACGAGATCACATTATTAGGAGAATGATGTGATTGACTTGACCCATCCCGTTAGCCTAGCACTTGATCGTTTAGTATGTTGCTATTACTTTCTTCATGACTTTTACAAAGTTCCTACAACTATGAGATTATGCAACTCCCGTTTACCGGAGGAACACTTTGTGTGCTACCAAACGTCACAACGTAACTGGGTGATAATAAAGGAGCTCTACAGGTGTCTCCAAAGGTAGATGTTGAGTTGGCGTATTTCGAGATTAGGTTTTTGTCACTCCGATTGTCGGAGAGGTATCTCTGGGCCCTCTCGGTAATGCACATCACTATAAGCCTTGCAAGCAATGTGATCAATGAGTTGATTACGGAATGATGCATTACATAACGAGTAAAGAGACTTGCCGGTAACGAGATTGAACTAGGTATTGGATACCGACTATCGAATCTCGGGCAAGTAACATACCGATGACAAAGGGAACAACGTATGTTGTTATGCGGTTTGACCGATAAAGATCTTCGTAGAATATGTAGGAGCCAATATGAGCATCCAGGTTCCGCTATTGGTTATTGACCGGAAACAGTTCTAGGTCATGTCTACATAGTTCTCGAACCCGTAGGGTCCGCACGCTTAAAGTTATGATGACAGTTTCATTATGAGTTTATATGTTTTGATGTACCGAAGGTTGTTTGGAGTCCCGAATGTGATCACGGACATGACGAGGAGTCTCGAAATGGTCGAGACATAAAGATTGATATATTGGAAGCCTATATTTGGATATCGGAATTCTTCCGGGTGAAATCGGGATTTTACCGGAGTACTAGGGGGTTACCGGAAGC
>NC_041381.1:666927003-666975147 GCF_002162155.2 Triticum dicoccoides
TTCCCTCCCCCCTTTCCTTCTCCTACAAGGCAAGAGGGGGGAGTCCTACTCCCGGTGGGAGTAGGACTCCTCCAGGCGCCCCCCTAGGGGCCGGCCGCACCTCCCCCCTCCCTCCTTTATATACGGGGGTAGGGGGCACCCCATAACACGTAAGTTTATCTTCGTGGTTGTTCCTTAGCCGTGTGCGATGCCCCCCTCCACCATATTCCACCTCGGTCATATCATTGAGGTGCTTAGGCGAAGCCTTGCGTCGGTAGAACATCATCATCGTCACCACGCCGTCGTGCTGACGAAACTCATCCCCGACACCCTGCTGGATCGGAGTCCGGGGATCGTCATCGAGCTGAACGTGTGCTGAACTCGGAGGTGCCGTACGTGCTTGGATCGGTCAGATCCTGAAGACGTACGACTACATCAACCGCGTTGTCATAACGCTTCCGCTTTCGGTCTACGAGGGTACGTGGACACATTCTCCCCTCTCGTTGCTATGCATCACCATGATCTTGCGTGTGCGTAGGAGAATTTATGAAATTACTACGTTCCCTAACAGTGGCATCCGAGCCTAGGTTTTATGCGTTGATGTTATATGCACGAGTAGAACACAAGTGAGTTGTGGGCGATACAAGTCATACTGCTTACCAGCATGTCATACTTTGGTTCGGCGGTATTGTTGGATGAAGCGGCCCGGAACGACATTACGCGTACGCTTACGCGAGACTAGTTCTACCGACGTGCTTTGCACACAGGTGGCTGGCGGGTGTCAGTTTCTCCAACTTTAGTTGAACCGAGTGTGGCTACGCCCGGTCCTTGCAAAGGTTAAACAGCACCAACTTGACAAACTATCGTTGTGGTTTTGATGCGTAGGTAAGAACGGTTCTTGCTAAGCCCGTAGCAGCCACGTAAAACTTGCAACAACAAAGTAGAGGACGTCTAACTTGTTTTTGCACGGCATGTTGTGATGTGATATGGTCAAGACGTGATGCTATATTTTATTGTATGAGATGATCATGTTTTGTAACCGAAGTTATCGGCAACTGGCAGGAGCCATATGGTTGTCGCTTTATTGTATGAAATGCAAACGCCCTGTAATTGCTTTACTTTATCACTAAGCAGTAGCGATAGTCGTAGAAGCAATAGATGGCGTAATGACAACGATGCTACGATGGAGATCAAGGTGTCGCGCCGGTGATGATGGTGATCACGATGGTGCTTCGGAGATGGATATCACAAGCACAAGATGATGATGGCCATATCATATCACTTATATTGATTGCATGTGATGTTTATCCTTTATGCATCTTATCTTGCTTTGATTGACGGTAGCATTTTAAGATGATCTCTCACTAAATTATCAAGAAGTGTTCTCCCTAAATATGCACCGTTGTGAAAGTTCTTCGTGCTGAGACACCACGTGATGATCGGGTGTGATAGGCTCTACGTTCAAATACAACGGGTGCAAAACAGTTGCACACGCGAAATACTCATGTTAAACTTGATGAGCCTAGCATATATAGATATGGCCTCGGAATACAGAGACTGAAAGGTTGAGCGTGAATCATATAGTAGATATGATCAACATAGTGATGTTCACCATTGAAAACTACTCCATCTCACGTGATGATCGGACATGGTTTAGTTGATTTGGATCACGTGATCACTTAGATGACTAGAGAGATGTCTGTCTAAGTGAGAGTTCTTAAGTAATATGATTAATTGAACTTAAATTTATCATGAACTTAGTACCTGATAGTATTTTTGCTTGTCTATGTTTGTTGTAGATATATGGCTCGTGATGTTGTTCTGTTGAATTTTAATGCGTTCCTTGAGAAAGCTAAGTTGAAAGATGATGGTAGCAATTATACGGACTGGGTCCGTAACCTGAGGATTATCCTCATTGCTGCACAGAAGAATTACGTCCTGAAAGCACCGCTGGGTGCCAGGCCTGCTACAGATGCAACTGACGATGTTAAGAATGTCTGGCACAGCAAAGCTGATGACTACTCGATAGTTCAATGTGCCATGCTTTACGGTTTGGAACCGGGTCTTCAACGACGTTTTGAACGTCATGGAGCATATGAGATGTTCCAGGAGTTGAAGTTAATATTTTAAGCAAATGCCCGGATTGAGAGATATGAAGTCTCCAATAAGTTCTATAGTTGTAAGATGAAGGAGAATAGTTCTATCAGTGAACACATACTCAAAATGTCTGGGTATAATAATCACTTGATTCAACTGGGAGTTAATCTTCCTGATGATAGTGTCATTGACAGAATTCTTCAATCACTTCCACCAAGCTACAAGAGCTTCGTGATGAACTATAATATGCAAGGGATGGACAAGACTATACCCGAGCTCTTCGCAATGCTAAAGGCTACGGAGGTAGAAATCAAGAAGGAGCATCAAGTGTTGATGGTCAATAAGACCACCAGTTTCAAGAAAAAGGGCAAAGGGAAGAAAAGGGGGAACTTCAAGAAGAACAGCACACAAGTTGTTGCTCAAGAGAAGAAACCCAAGTCTGGAGCTAAGCCTGAGACTGAGTGCTTCTACTGCAAGCAGACTGGACACTGGAAGCGGAACTTCCCCAAGTATTTGGCGGATAAGAAGGATGGTAAAGTGAACAAAGGTATATGTGATATACATGTTATTGATGTGTACCTTACTAATGCTCGCAGTAGTACCTGGGTATTTGATACTGGTTCTGTTGCTAATATTTGCAACTCGAAACAGGGACTACGGAATAGGCGAAGATTGGCTAAGGACGAGGTGACGATGCGCGTGGGAAATAGTTCCAAAGTCGATGTGATCGCGGTCGGCACGCTACCTCTACATCTACCATAGGGATTAGTTTTAGACCTAAATAATTGTTATTTTGTGCCAGTGTTGAGCATGAACATTATATCGGGATCTTGTTTGATGCGAGACGGTTATTCATTTAAATCAGAGAATAATGGTTGTTCTATTTATATGAGTAATATCTTTTATGGTCATGCACACTTACAGAGTGGTCTATTTTTATTAAATCTCGATAGTAGTGATACACATATTCATAATGTTGAAGCCAAAAGATGCAGAGTTAATAATGATAGTGCAACTTATTTGTGGTACTGCCGTTTAGGTCATATCGGTGTAAAGCGCATGAAGAAACTCCATACTGATGGACTTTTGGAATCACTTGATTATGAATCACTTGGTACTTGCGAACCGTGCCTCATGGGCAAGATGACTAAAACATCATTCTCCGGAACTATGGAGCGAGCAACTGATTTGTTAGAAATCATACATACCGATGTATGTGGTCCAATGAATGTCGAAGCTCGCGGCGGGTATCGTTATTTTCTCACATTCACAGATGATTTGAGCAGATATGGGTATATCTACTTGATGAAACACAAGTCTGAAACATTTGAAAAGTTCAAAGAATTTCAGAGTAAAGTAGAAAATCATCGTAACAAGAAAATAAAATTTCTACGATCTGATCGTGGAGGAGAATATTTGAGTTACGAGTTTGGTTTACATTTGAAACAATGCGGAATAGTTTCACAACTCACACCACCCAGAACACCACAACGAAATGGTGTGTCCGAACGTCGTAATCATACTTTACTGGATATGGTACGATCTATGATGTCTCTTACTGATTTACCGCTATCGTTTTGGGGTTATGCTTTAGAGACGGCCGCATTCACGTTAAATAGGGAACCATCAAAATCCGTTGAGACGACACCTTATGAACTGTGGTTTGGCAAGAAACCAAAGTTGTCGTTTCTTAAAGTTTGGGCTGCGATGCTTATGTGAAGAAACTTCAACCAGATAAGCTTGAACCCAAATTGGAGAAATGTGTCTTCATAGGATACCCAAAAGAGACTATTGGGTACACCTTCTATCACAGATCTGAGGGCAAGATTTTCGTTGCTAAATTCGAATCCTTTCTAGAGAAGGAGTTTCTTTCGAAAGAAGTGAGTGGGAGGAAAGTAGAACTTGATGAGGTAACTCTACCTGTTCCCTTATTGGAAAGTAGTTCATCACAAGAACCGGTTCCTGTGACAACTACACCAATTAGTGATGAAGCTAATGATATTGATCATGAAACTTCAGATCAAGTTTCTACTGAACCTCGTAGGTCTACCAAAGTAAGATCCGCACCAGAGTGGTACGGCTATCCTATTCTGGAAGTCATGTTACTTGACCATGGCGAACCTACGAACTATGAGGAAGCGATGATGAGCCCAGATTTCGCAAAATGGATTGAAGCCATGAAATCTGAGATAGGATCCATGTATGAGAACAAAGTATGGACTTTGGTTGACTTGCCCGATGATCGTCAAGCCATTGAGAGTAAATGGATCTTCAAGAAGAAGACTGACGCTGATGGTAATATAACTGTCTACAAAGCTCGACTTGTTGCAAAAGGTTTTCGACAAGTTCAAGGGGTTGACTACGATGAGACCTTCTCACCCGTAGCGATGCTTAAGTCTGTCCGAATCATGTTAGCAATTGCCGCATTTTATGATTATGAAATTTGCAAATGGATGTAAAAACTGCATTCCTGAATGGATTTCTGGAAGAAGAGTTGTATATGATGCAACCAGAAGGTTTTGTCGATCCAAAAGGTGCTAACAAAGTGTGCAAGCTCCAGCGATCCATTTATGGACTGGTGCAAGCATCTCGGAGTTGGAATAAACGCTTTGATAGTGTGATCAAAGCATATGGTTTTATACAGACTTTTGGAGAAGCCTGTATTTACAAGAAAGTGAGTGGAAGCTCTGTAGCATTTCTGATATTATATGTAGATGACATATTGTTAATTGGAAATGATATAGAATTTCTGGATAGCATAAAGGGATACTTGAATAAAAGTTTTTCAATGAAAGACCTCGGTGAAGCTGCTTACATATTAGGCATCAAGATCTATAGAGATAGATCAAGGCGCTTAACTGGACTTTCACAAAGCACATACCTTGATAAAGTTTTGAAAAAGTTCAAAATGGATCAGGCTAAGAAAGGGTTTTTGCCTATATTGCAAGGTGTGAAGTTGAGTCAGACTCAATGCCCGACCACAGCAGAAGATAGAGAGAAAATGAAAGATGTTTCCTATGCTTCAGCCATAGGCTCTATCATGTATGCAATGTTGTGTACCAGACCTGATATATGCTTAGCAATAAGTTTAGCAAGGAGGTACCAAAGTAATCCAGGAGTGGATCACTGGACAGCGGTCAAGAACATCCTGAAATACCTGAAAAGGACTAAGGATATGTTTCTCGTTTATGGAGGTGACAAAGAGTTAGTCGTAAATGGTTACGTCGATGCAAGCTTTGACACTGATCCGGACGATTCTAAATTGCAAACTGGATACGTGTTTTTATTAAACGGTGGAGCTGTAATTTGGTGCAGTTCTAAACAAAGCGTCGTGGCGGGATCTACATGCGAAGCGGAGTACATAGCTGCTTCGGAAGCAGCAAATGAAGGAGTCTAGATAAAGGAGTTCATTTCCGATCTAGGTGTCATACCTAGTGCATCGGTACCAATGAAGATCTTCTGTGACAATACTGGTGCAATTGCCTTGGCAAAGGAATCCAGATTTCACAAGAGGACCAAGCACATCAAGATACGCTTCAATTCCATCCGGGACCAAGTCCAGGTGGGAGACATAGAGATTTGCAAGATACATACGGATTTGAATGTTGCAGACCCATTGACTAAGCCTCTTCCACGAGCAAAACATGATCAGCACCAAGACTCCATGGGTGTTAGAATCATTACTATGTAATCTAGATTATTGACTCTAGTGCAAGTGGGAGACTGAAGGAAATATGCCCTAGAGGCAATAATAAAGTTATTATTTATTTTCTCATATCATGATAAATTTTTATTATTCATGCTAGAATTGTATTAACCGGAAACATGATACATGTGTGAATACATAGACAAACTTAATGTCACTAGTATGCCTCTACTTGACTAGCTCATTAATCAAAGTTGGTTATGTTTCCTAACCATAGAAATGTGTTGTCATTTGATTAACGAGATCACATCATTAGGAGAATGATGTGATTGACTTGACTCATCCCGTTAGCCTAGCACTTGATCGTTTAGTATGTTGCTATTGCTTTCTTCATGACTTATACAAAGTTACTACAACTATGAGATTATGCAACTCCCGTTTACCGGAGGAACACTTTGTGTTCTACCAAACGTCACAACGTAACTGGGTGATTATAAAGGAGCTCTACAGGTATCTCCAAAGGTAGATGTTGAGTTGGCGTATTTCGAGATTAGGTTTTTGTCACTCCGATTGTCGGAGAGGTATCTCTGGGCCCTCTCGGTAATGCACATCACTATAAGCCTTGAAAGCAATGTGATCAATGAGTTGATTACGGAATGATGCATTACATAACGAGTAAAGAGACTTGCCGGTAACGAGATTGAACTAGGTATTGGATACCGACGATCGAATCTTGGGCAAGTAACATATCGATGACAAAGGGAACAACGTATGTTGTTATGCGGTTTGACCGATAAAGATCTTCGTAGAATATGTAGGAGCCAATATGAGCATCCAGGTTCCGCTATTGGTTATTGACCGGAAACAGTTCTAGGTCATGTCTACATAGTTCTCGAACCCGTAGGGTTCGCACGCTTAAAGTTATGATGACAGTTTCATTATGAGTTTATATGTTTTGATGTACCGAAGGTTGTTCGGAGTCCCGGATGTGATCACGGACATGACAAGGAGTCTCGAAATGGTCGAGACATAAAGATTGATATATTGGAAGCCTATATTTGGATATCAAACTGTTCCGGGTGAAATCGGGATTTTACCGGAGTACCGGGGGGGTTAATGGGCCTACATGGGCCCTAAGGGAGAAGAGGAGGGCCGGCCAGGGCAGGCCGCGCGCCCCCTCCCCCCTGGTCTGAATATGACAAGGAAGGGGGGCGGCGCCCCCTTTCCTCTTTCCCCTCCCCCCTTTCCTTCTCCTACAAGGCAAGAGGGGGGAGTCCTACTCCCGGTGGGAGTAGGAATCCTCCAGGCGCACCCCTAGGGGCCGGCCGCACCTCCCCCATCCCTCCTTTATATACGGGGGCAGGGGGACACCCCATAACACACAAGTTGATCTTCGTGGTCGTTCCTTAGCCGTGTGCGGTGTCCCCCTCCACCATATTCCACCTCGGTCATATCGTTGCGGTGCTTAGGCAAAGCACTGCGTCGGTAGAACATCATCATCTTCACCACGCCGTCATGCTGACGGAAGTCATCCCCGACACCCTGCTGGACCGGAGTCCGAGGATCGTCATCGAGTTGAACGTGTGCTGAACTCGGAGGTGCCGTACGTTCGGTGCTTGGATCGGTCGGATCGTGAAGACGTACGACTACAGCAACCGCGTTGTCATAACACTTCCGCTTTCGGTCTACAAGGGTACGTGGGCACACTCTCCCCTCTCGTTGCTATGCATCACCATGATCTTGCGTGTGCGTAGGAAAATTTATGAAATTACTACGTTCCCTAACATCTCTCCCTCCAACGCAATCAGCAAAGTCCAAGCGCCACACGAGTAAAAAACAAAGAATAGAATAACTACTAGCGTGGGAGGAAAAAAGCTGGAGAGCCCGGGTATAGCTTTTGCGTCAACGCTAACATATTTTTTGGACTCGAGTGGGAAAAATAGGTATCGACCTAGAAAATAACCTTGTCATCCGCATTTTAGATGGCCTTATGTGTCAGGGTGTTGGTGTCGAGATGGTCCTCCTATTTCTTCAACTTGCAGCGGTTGTGTTGCGGGCAGCCATAAGTGTCGACGATGGAAGACTGTCCCTTGGGGATAGGGGCAATGTTTTCTAAGTTGTTTTATGCGGCCAAGAGGAGGTAACCTTTTTTTCCTTAGGTGTCTTCCTGATGCGACGGATCGTTCTCTGGTGCTCACTGCTTCTTCCCCGATGACTGGTGTAGCGGCATCCTCCCCGTCGTCATTGTGAAGCTGGCAAAAGTTTTATCAAATGGACGACTAGTTCTGGGATTTTCGATCCACATAAGACTCTACGACAACTGCTTATTCTCTAAGAATGTGGTCCACACCGATATCTTCTTTGAGACTTTGGTTGTGACCGAATGCTGCGAAACAGTGTGGAACATGTGGTCGAGGCCTCTTCTTTTATAGTGTTGGGCTGTACAAAAACCCTTTCTTTCAATTGTTTTTTGTATTCTGCATTGAGGTTTGAGGTAAAAATTGTCATTGTATACATAGCTTAAATTTGATACCCATGGGCACATATGATGAAACACCATGTCATCGAAGGGTATATAGATGTTCACATACCCTCATCCATATAAATGCACAATCCTACCCATATGAGCATCTTCGTGCTAACTCTGGTTGGTTGGTTCGACCGCACGAAACCTAACCACCTGAGCTATGCTCAATTTGTTATATCGCCTTCTTTCCTAAGATATACGTGATGGTTAGGTATACTAGGAGAAGATACGAAGCAAATCAAAACTAACAATGTCGAACATTACATATGAACTACGTGTTGTCTAGGGAAATGCATACGAGACTCGTCGGTGCAGCTTCCTCGTTCTACGAGAGCGTCGGAGAGCTCTTGTCAATGGAAAGAAGAACTCTTGCCAAGAAAGGCACCCTTGATTCTTCATGGAAATCATGGAAGGGCTAGTATAATAAAAGTTGGCACACGGAGTTGACCCGTTGCACGACTGGGCAGGTACGCGTCGTCCATGCGTTAGCATAACACGAGTGCCCCGCAAGACACAATGGCCATGCCATCATTAAAAGGTGGTTGCACTCACGGCCGTCTGGTCCACGCGAACCCGACGTGTGTTGGGCAGCCAAGGAAGGAAACCATGCATGCATGATTCACGTGTAAAACCGCTGCGGATTTCACTCACCCGGCTCGCCGGAGCACGTCGCCGTCGCATCGTACGTCCATGCCTATCCACAAGCCGAGCATTCCAGGCCAGCATTCCGGAGCAGAACAGAGGCGTCGGCGTCGCGCACAATGGCTCCCCGGACACGATTCGGATGCCAAAGCCGCCCGATTCTCCGATGCGTTTCGTCTTTCGTGCGCACACGCCCTCCCCTCCCCTCCCCGCCGACGGCGACGTGCAGCGGCAGACGACGAGCTGGTGAAAGAAAGCGACCGTCGGGGCGTCGGCAGCCACCTCCGTGTCCCCCTAAACAACGGCCGCCGGGCCACCACCGTGATTTTTCTTGTGGCGGAGGCGGGCGGTGACCCGTCAGCAGGCACGAGCCGCCCGCCTCCGCCACAAGAAAAACCCCCGGCCCCTTGTTTCGCTGTAGTACGAGCGTGATCTGACGGGAAATCTAGAAGAGAGAAGCTCAGCATTTTTGTGGTGGTGCGAGGGCGTGATCGATGCGCGTTTTTTCCATCTATGTATAATAAGAATCCGTTGGGCGAGCGAAAAAGATCTGAGTAGTATCTTAATCGGTCGTGGGACGCAAGTTGGGGCAGGATAAGCGGCAGGCAAGGCGGCTCTGACTTGCCAACTGGGGCTACTTTAGCCGTTTCAGGCCAACTTGGTCGGCTGGATTTTTCCGGACCGCCCCTTCATCCTGAATCGGTAACATACATGGACGTTTCTTATGATACGCAAGAATAAACATATACTCCTTCCGTTCTTAAATGTAAATCTTTCAATATAGATGTACGTAGACATAATTTATAGTGTAGATTCACTCATTTTGCTCCGCATATAGTCCATATTGCAATCTCTAAAAGACTTGTACTTAGGAACGAAGGGAGTACTAATAGAATTTTGCAAAAAAAAAGATATTTACTAAGAAGGAAGGAATTAGTGACATATTAACATTGGTATTACCCTTTAAGAAAAAAAATCAAAACAATTAAATTTCCTTAGGAAGAATGAATTAATGGCATTGGTATAAACATTTAAGTAGAAAAAATAGGAAAAAGAATCTAAAACAAACTGTGACAGAATTTGCACAAAATATACATAAAAATTACACTTTTGTAAAAATATGCACTAATGAGCATATTAAAGTGGAATTTACTCAAAAAAATCTAAGAAAGAATTAGAATTAGTGGCATTGGTATTTCCCTTAAAGTGAAATGAAATTGAAATAAAGACTAACAATATCATAATAATGAAGTTTCCTAAAAAAAGAATGAATTGGTGTAGTTGGTATTTCCTTTAAGAAGATTGTTTTTTCATTTTGCATACAACTTTGCACCGAAGTTGAATTTTTTTATATGCAAAAAATAATCATATAATCATGAAATATTGGCACATATTATATAGTATTTGTATGCCTATTTACACTCACCCGACATCCCAAAAATACCCATGAAATAGAAAAAAAACATCTAATAAAGGGAACAAAAACAGAAAAACACACAGAAACAGAAAACGGAATAAACAAAGGAGAAAAAAGAAGGCTATGTCGCACTGAAATGCGCTTTCGCCCTTTAAAGAATTGACTAACCCAAATATGGGGCCAGTCAAAGAAAGAAAAGCCCAATACAACACTTGGGGAAAAGGTACATGGTCTTAAAGCAAAATTCAACGGCCCAAAAATAACTGACCCAAAATTAATTTTTCAGGCGACTTACATATAGTTGTAATATTAAGTACTCTCTCTGTAAAGAAATGTAAGAGCGTTTAGATCACTAAAGTAGTGATCCAAACGCTCTTTCATTTCTTTAGGGAGGGAGTAATAGGAAAAAGACATGAAGCAAATCAAGATTATGACGCTGAACATTAGATATGCACCAGGGAAATGCATATGAGATCGAGTCGTCGGTGCCGCTTACTCGGTCTACGGCAGCGTCAAAGAACTCTTGTCAATGGTTAAAAGAATTCTTGGCAACGAAACCACCCTTGATTAATTCTTCGTGGAAATCATGCGTTAGCATTAATAACAGTTTTTGGCACACGGAGTTGACCGGTTGCACGATTGGGCAGGTACAACGCTAGTGTAACATGAGTGGGACGCAAGACACAATGGCCATGCCAGCATTAAAAGGTGGTTACACTTGCACGGCCGTCTGGTCCACGCGAACCCGACGTGTGTTGGGTAGCCAAGGAAGGAAACCATGCATACATGATTCACGTGTAAAACTGCTGCGATCTTCTATCAGAAAAAACAACAATGCCAGGCGCCTGAATTAATTAACAGCGTACGTTCGACTGTTCAAGTAGAGCGTAGGAGAAAAAAATGAACGCCTCCGTGTGTCGAAAGTCTTCTTGCACCGTCGTGTCACTCACCCGGCTCGCCGGAGCGGCGGGCAGGCGTCACCGTGGTATCGTACGTCCAGTCCGTGCCTATCCACAAGCCAAGCCAGCAGTCCGGAGCAGAGGGCACATGGCCGTGCGTCGCGCACAATAATGTCTCCCCGGACACGATTCGGATGCCGAACCCGTCCGATCCCCAGATGCGTTGCGTGCGCACACGCCCTCTCCGGCCGACGGCGACGTGCAGCGGCAGACGACGAGCTGATGAAAGCGACCGCCGGGGCGTCGCCAGCCACCGCCGTGTCCCCCTAAACAACGGCCGCCAGAATGCTTGGGCCACCACCGGATTATTCTTGTGGCGGAGACCGGCGGTGACCCGTCAGCAAGCACCAACCCCCGGCCCGGGTGCTTTGGTAGTACGATCTCTCGCCGAGTCGCCGTGGCGCTTGCCTCCTGGACGTACACGTTCCTTTCCCCCGTGGCGTGCCCATCCGCCACCGTGGCGTCCCATTCGAACCGCTCCCGTCACTCACGGCCACCCACCAGAAAACTTACGAGAAATCTAGAAGAGAACCTCAGCATTCTTGTGTGATGCCGGACGTTGCTATGCAAGAATCCGTTGGGCGAGGGAAAAAGACCTGAGATGTGGTACTTCCTAGTGCACAGTATCTTAATCGGTCGTGGGAAGAGCTGGATAAGCGGCAGGCAAGGCGGCTCTGACTTGTCAGGTGGGATGTGGATTACTTTAGCCGTTTCAAGCCAACTTGGTCGGCTGGATTTTTCCGGGTGGCCGGTTCATCCTCAATCGGCAAGGCTATCTTCAACACCGACCCTTAAATCTTTCACCCCTATTGAGACCGTAAAAGTCATTCAACACAGCCCAGGCGGTCCACCGCCAATGGAAAAACACAGGCGAACCCGTGAACCGTTAGCCGTCCCGCAGCAACTTGTCACCGGTGACTGCGTGTGCGGCGCCGGCGGTCGTGCCATCCACCGCCACGGGAAAAACACCGACGAACCCGTGGACGTGGTGCAACGACCAGCGAGGAACACAGGCAGCATCTGATTTTGACCGGAGACCGTGTGCTTCATAGCATACGCCGACGCCAGCTTCGTTTTTATGTTGCACAATATGATCGTGGGCCGTCCTCAAGAGGCTCCGCACTCAGGCTCCTTGTTGCTTGCCGTCCTCATCACTTTTATGATGACAACCTCTTTCATGCACTGGTGGCCCTGCAACTGCTCGCCAACACAATGAAGGATGCCCACCTCGAGGTCGCGCCCACTGCGCAATGTCTGGCCCAACAAGAATTCATCAATCTACACATCCACATATACGAGCAAGTCATCTACATAGGCCTTTACACGCCAGTGAAGACGTTACGACGTTTGACCTTCTTTGATCGGCTAGAAGCCTTGGACATCTTTGTTGAGAAACACGTTGAACTCGCCACAAAAAGCCACTGCCCGTCAGCCGGGGGTCGGTGGCTCGGCACACTGAGCCGACAAGGATGTTGTTGATGAATGCATATGTCTTCTTGCCACCTGTAACCACCGCTGCATCGCGTCATTGTGGCCTTAATTCTTATTGTATCGCATTCTCATTCCAGTCGATAAAAGACATGTGTGATCCCTTGCTCACATTTGCCGTCAATTATATGTATCACTGTTAGTTACTACCTCTGCCCCGATTTATTGCCCCCTTCGTGTATTGAGCCAAATTTTCACTTTAGATTTAACTAACTATATGTTAATGCATGTCATAAAAAATATAATATTACTGAAAACTATGCACATCAATTACATGTATATCACATATACCTTTGGTGTTGCCAGCCTTCTTGTCCGCTAAGTATTTGGGGCTGTTTCGCTTCCAGTGACCCTTCCATTTGCAATAAAAGCACTCAGTCTCAGGCTTGGGTCCATTCTTTGACTTCTTCCCGGCAACTGGCTTACCGGGCGCGGCAACATCTTTGCCGTCCTTCTTGAATTTCTTCTTACCCTTGCCCTTCTTGAACTTAGTGGTCTTATTGACCATCAACACTTGATGTTCTTTCTTGATTTCAACCTCTGCTGACTTCAGCATTGAAAATACTTCAGGAATGGTCTTCACCATCCCCTGCATATTGTAGTTCAGCACAAAGCTCTTGTAGCTTGGTGGGAGCGACTGAAGGATTCTGTCAATGACCGCCTCGTCTGGGAGGTTGATCTCCAGCTGGGACAGGCGGTTGTGCAACCCAGACATTTTGAGTATGTGCTCACTGACAGAACTGTTTTCCTCCATCTTACAACTATAGAACTTGTCGGAGACTTCATATCTCTCGACCCGGGCATGAGCTTGAAAAATCATTTTCAGCTCCTCGAACATCTCATATGCTCCGTGTCGCTCAAAATGCTTTTGGAGCCCCGGTTCTAAGCTGTAAAGCATGCCGCACTAAACGAGGGAGTAATCATCAGCACGTGATTGCCAAGTGTTCATAATGTCTTGGTTCTCTGGGATGGGTGCTTCATCTAGCGGTGCATCTAGGACATAATCTTTCTTGGCTGCTATGAGGATGATCCTTAGGTTCCGGACCCAGTCTGAATAGTTGCTGCCATCATCTTTCAGCTTAGTTTTCTCTAGGAACGCGTTGAAGTTCATGTTGACATGAGCTTTGGCCATTTGATCTATAAGACATATTTGCAAAGGTTTTTAGACTAAGTTCATGATAATTAAGTTCATCTAATCAAATTATTTAATGAACTCCCACTCAGATTAGACATCCCTCTAGTCATCTAAGTGTTACACGATCCGAGTCGACTGGGCCATATCTGATCATCACGTGAGACGGACTAGTCATCATCGGTGAACATCTCCATGTTGATCGTATCTTCCATATGACTCATGTTCGACCTTTCGGTCTCTTGTGTTCCGAGGCCATGTCTGTACATGCTAGGCTCGTCAAGTTAACCCTAAGTGTTTCTGCATGTGTAAAACTGTCTTACACCCGTTGTATGTGAACGTAAGGATCTATCACACCCGATCATCACGTGGTGCTTCAAAACGATGAACTTTAGCAATGGCGCACAGTTAGGCGGAACACCTTCTTGAAATTATTATAAGGGATCATCTTATTTACTACCGTTGTTCTAAGTAAACAAGATGCATAAACATAATAAACATCACATGCAATTATATAATAGTGACATGATATGGCCAATATCATATAGCTCCTTTGATCTCCATCTTCGGGGCTCCATGATCATCTTCGTCACCGGCATGACACCATGATCTCCATCATCGTGTCTTCATGAAGTTGTCACGCCAACGACTACTTCTACTTCTATGGCTAACGCGTTTAGCAATAAAGTAAAGTAATTTACATGGCGTTCTTCAATGACACGCAGGTCATACAAAAAATAAAGACAACTCCTATGGCTCCTGCCGGTTGTCATACTCATCGACATGCAAGTCGTGATTCCTATTATAAGAACATGATCTCATACATAACAATATATCATTTATCATTCATCACAACTTCTGGCCATATCACATCACATGACAATTGCTGCAAAAACAAGTTAGACGTCCTCTAATTGTTGTTGCATCTTTTACGTGGCTGCAATTGGGTTCTAGCAAGACCATTTTCTTACCTACGAATAACCACAACGTGATTTTGTCAACTTCTATTTACCCTTCATAAGGACTCTTTTCATCTAATCCGCTCCAACTAAAGCAGGAGAGACAGACACTCGCTAGCCACCTTATGCAACTAGTGCATGTCAGTCGGTGGAACCTGTCTCACGTAAGCGTACGTGTAAGGTCGGTCCGGGCCGCTTCATCCCACAATACCGCTGAAGCAAGAAAAGACTAGTAGCGGAAAGCAAGTTGACAAGATCTACGCCCACAACAAATTTGTGTTCTACTCGTGCAATAGAGAACTACGCATAGACCTAGCTCTGATACCACTGTTGGGGAACGTTGCAGAAAATTAAAAATTTTCCTACGGTTTCACCAAAATCCATCTATGAGTTCATCTAAGCAACAAGTCATGGGAGAGAGATTGCATCTACGTACCACTTTGTAGATCGCGTGCGGAAGCGTTCAAGAGAACGGTGATGATGGAGTCGTAATCACCGATGACCAAGTGTCGAACGGACAACACCTCCGCGTTTAACACACGTACGGAGCGGATGACGTCTCCTCCTTCTTGATCCAGCAAGGGGGAAGGAGAGGTTGATGATGATCCAGCAGCACAACGGCGTGGTGGTGGATGCAGCAGAACTCCGGCAGGGCTTCGCCAAGCTGCTGCGGGAGGAGGACGAGGTGTAGCAGGGGGAGGGAGGCGCCAAGACACAGGGTATGGCTGCCCTCCCCCTTGCCCTCCTTTATATAGGCCCCCAGGGGGGGCGCCGGCCCTGGGAGATGCAATCTCCCAAGGGGGGCGGCGGCCAAGGGGGGTGAAGTGCCCCCCAAGGCAAGTGGTGCGCCCCCACCTAGGGTTTCCAACCCTAGGCGCAGGGGGGGCCAAGGGGGGGCGCACCAGCCCACTAGGGGCTGGTTCCCCTCCCACTTCAGCCCACGAGGCCCTCCGGGATAGGTGGCCCCACCCGGTGGACCCCCGGGACCCTTCCGGTGGTCCCGGTACAATACCGGGTGACCCCGAAACTTTCCCGATGGCCGAAACAACACTTCCTATATATAATTCTTTACCTCCGGACCATTCCGGAACTCCTCGTGACGTCCGGGATCTCATCCGGGACTCCGAACAACATTCGGTTTGCTGCATACTCATATTCATACAACCCTAGCGTCACCGAACCTTAAGTGTGTAGACCCTACGGGTTCGGGAGACATGCAGACATGACCGAGACGGCTCTCCGGTCAATAACCAACAGCGGGATCTGGATACCCATGTTGGCTCCCACATACTCCTCGATGATCTCATCGGATGAACCACGATGTCGAGGATTCAAGCAACCCCGTATATTATTCCCTTTGTCAGACAGTATGTTACTTGCCCGAGATTCGGTCGTCGGTATCCCAATACCTCATTCAATCTCGTTACCGGCAAGTCACTTTACTCGTACCGTAATGCATGATCCCGTGACCAGACACTTGGTCACTTTGAGCTCATTATGATGATGCACTACCGAGTGGGCCCAGTGATACCTCTCCGTTATCCGGAGTGACAAATCCCAGTCTCGATCCGTGTCAACCCAACAGGCACTTTCGGAGATACCTGTAGTGCACCTTTATAGTCACCCAGTTACGTTGTGACGTTTGGTACACCCAAAGCACTCCTACGGTATCCGGGAGTTACACAATCTCATGGTCTAAGGAAGAGATACTTGACATTGGAAAAGCTCTAGCAAAACGAACTACACGATCTTGTGCTATGCTTAGGATTGAGTCTTGTCCATCACGTCATTCTCCTAATGACGTGATCCCGTTGTCAATGACATCTAATGTCCATAGTCAGGAAACCATGACTATCTGTTGACCAACGAGCTAGTCAACTAGAGGCTTACTAGGGACGTATTGTGGTCTATGTATTCACACGTGTATTACGATTTCCGGATAAGATAATTATAGCATGAATAAAAGACAATTATCATGAACAAGGAAATATAATAATAATCCTTTTATTATTGCCTCTAGGGCATATTTCCAACAACCAGCTCTATCAGGACACGGTCCGCAAAATGGGCATTGACTCGTCAAGAATCAAGCCCACCAAAACTACCTTTAAAGGAGTACCCGGTGTAGAGGCCTGCTGCATGGGCTCAATCACATTGGAAGCCGTCTTCGGCTCGCCGGACAACTTTCGAAGTGAAGACTTGATCTTCGACATCGTCCCTTTCCGCAGCGGTTATCATGCACTGCTTGGACGAACCGCATTCGCTTGCTTCAATGCAGTCCCATACTATGCCTATCTAAAACTTAAGATGCCAGGACCATGTGGTGTTATAACAGTCAGTGGAAACATGGAGCGCTCCCTTCGTACCGAGGAGCACACCGCGGCCCCCGCATCAGAAGTACAGGGTGGTCTCATCAAGCCAAACCCTACATCGGCCGTATAGCCCCGGGACACTGTCAAACGAGTTCGGACTACTGTGCGGACCGACAGTCCATCTCGTCAGGAGCTCGATTAGCAATTTGGCCTCCGTCTTAGCTCCAACCGAATCACGGCATATATATCGCGCGTACATAACTATGCACTCAAAATATCATGGGCAAGGACGGCATATCAAAAATAAAGTCCACAATACGGCTCGACCCTACATGGACCTTCATATCCTCTTTCACCTTATTTTCCGTTTTTTCAGGTTCCTTACAACCCACATCACCTTTTGATGGTGCCAACGGCACCTTTTTCCCGGCCCCTTATGAAAACCCGATCATTGATACTCTCAAAGGATCACACACCAAGGCGAAAAGCAGCGCATATGTATGGCAGAGTATCTAAAGGACCTTCAAAGATCACCTCTTCCTTTTTTAGTACCTGTACACAACTTTCCCTTGTGCTTGTCATGTAAAATAGCCTCGATGCTTATAGAATTATCTGTACAAAGATGTTTTGACGTATCAATCAGACTATAATGGAAACCGTTTTTCACCCAACCTATTCGGTACTGGCTTATTTCTCACTCTGTATTCCCTCTTTTTCTTTCGTCCGATTGTCATGTACACCTCGGCATGATTTACAAATCGCCAGGGACTCCATTCATCCACGTACATTTCTTAAAAATAACATAAGTCCGAACACTTTTATAGTACAATTCGGCATCCCGAATATAGCATTATATGCATCGACTCCGAATCATGTCTTGTGTCAATAGTTGGGTTGCTCGGCTCCTGTGGTTACTACCTTACATTCCGATTGTACGGCTAAGGAAGTAAAGGGAGAACTACTGTGATTGTGTTTCTGGATCATCCGGATAAACGCCTCAGTAGAGAAAACCGAAAAGTGACTATCATGATGCGGCGAGAGTTGGTCAGCTATTCGGTGACTAAGTATAAATCTCTTGCTATTTTTTTCGTGTCACACGAAGGACCGTTCTTCACCTGGTTAGGCATCTACAGCAACCAAGTTTGGATAACCGAACAATACCAGGGTTGCGCCTACAATTTTATTGTCAAACTCCTATGGCTAAGTGAGGGTGATAAAGCCGCATAGTCTGATTGCCTGGTTCGCCGCACTAACACCTCCTTCAAGGACCAAGACGTTGGGTTAAGTGTGTTCATGTGATGTTCCGAACACCCCCTACTACCTATGTGGGGGTTGAAGCCGACGACTGGCCAACTCTCAATTACAGTAAACTGTCGCAAAGGAGGAAAATAATTTAAGACAAAACAAGCAAAAATATTATTCAAAGGCCTTGCTTTCATAATAAAAAGTTTGGGCAGCATAGATACATTCATTCAAAAATGATGTACTTCGAACAATGTCCCTCTACAATGCGGGATCCTTCAAGGACGTCGTCGAAATACCGCTCCAGCGTACGGTGCTCCTTGCCTGCGGGCGGTCCCTTGGTTGCAAGATTGGTGGCATTCATCTTCGCCCACTGCACCTTGACACGGGCGAAGGCCATCCGGGCACCTTTGATACAGACTGGCCGCTTTATAACACCAAGCCGTGGGCAGGCATCGACTAGCCGCTTCACAAGCCCAAAGTGGCTGATGGGTATGTGTTCAGCTAGCCAAAGACGGACTATAACGTCCTTCATGGCCAGTTCGGCCACCCTATGCAGTTCGGCCAGCTGCTTCAGCTGATCGTTGAGGGGCACTGGATGCTCTGGTGCAAGGTACTGCGACCAAAACAGCTTCTCTGTTGAGCTCCCCTCTTCGGCTCGGAAGAAATCCGCAGCATCAGCAATACTCCGGGGTAGATCCACAAACGCTCCTGGAGAACTCCAAATGCGGGTCACTAAGGTGTACTTTCTCCTTACAAATTTTCTCTACATATTAAAGGCCTTACCCGCCGCTATTTGCTTTGCCTCTCGGATCTCCCGACAGGATCCTTGGGCCTCAACCCGGGCCTCCTTCACACTTTGGAGCGCCGTAGCAAGTTCGGAGTCTCGATCCGACACCTTGCGCTCGAAGGGCTCACATTTCCTTATAGCATTCTTGAGCTCTTGTTGGACTTCATCCAACCTTGCTTCATGTTTTAAGCGGGCGGCTTGTTCCTCTTCCGCCTCCTTCTTCGCCTCGGCCAGCGCGCTCTTGAGGGCCTCGACCTCAGACGCGTCAACTATTAGCGTAATCCTGAAACTCATTTAAATAACAAATCGGAACTCATATCATTTCAGATAAGCTTCGATATCGCATACCTTGCTTTTCCTCCAACTTCCGCTTTAGTTCGGACACTTCGGCGGCATGGGAGGTTGTCGCTAGCATCGAAGCATGTTCATCAAAACAGACATATATGTTATCTCCTACGAAGAATTATTCGTTCCTCTGTTCGGCCTTTCTTCGCGAACGCCGAACAGAGTCTCAGGGGCTACTATCTATACACAGGCATTCCTTTTTGAAAACAGCCAAAAATATATTATGTTACATACCTTAAAGCTTGTTAAAGGCTGGTATAGGCTTCGTTCAATCCATTTTTAGCAGACCGAACCTTTTCAACCACCGTAGCCATAAGGGTACGATGTTCCTCCACAATGGAAGCACTCTAAAGCGCTTCCACCAGAGTGTCCGGCGCCTCCGGATTGATAGAGGTCACCAGTGGAGGAGGTGGGCCCTCTTCCTTTGAAGGAGGCTGCTCGCCCGATTCTGGAGCCGTATGGATCTCCGGAATAATATTCGGTTGGAGGCCGAATTGGGCATGGCCCCTGTTGCCGATCTCCATGGGGGTCGGTTCCCCCCTCTTTTCAGCAACAGAGGTATTACCCTCCGTTGCCACCTTCACGGCCTCCTGCACCTCCCTGTGACCTGGAGAGGTTCTTCGGGACAATACTTTGGTGTTGTCCGTAGCGGTGGGTGGAGAGGCCTGCAGAGGCGACTCGCTCTCCATCATGTTCGGCCCTAGCGAGTTCCCAGATGACGATGATCGTTGGGGGAGATCGCGAGCCGGGCTGCTAGGCGCAATTCAATATGTTAGAACCACAAGGCATAAAACCGAATATATGAATGGTGTCTTTGGATACTTATGATCCGGCCAGGGGCTTCGGTCTGGGGTGCCACTCGGGGATGGCGTCGGCATCCGTTTCGGAATCATCCTAAAGGGAGAGTTTCCCCTTCTTGGACGCCTCCGCCTCTAGATCCGCGGAAGCCTCCCTTTTCTTCTTTCCCTCCTTCAGGGGAGAGTTGCTCTCTTCCTCCTATTCATCTTTGTCATGAGAGGAGAAAGTCTTGGTGTCTTCGGACACGACGTCCAATGCGCCTTTACTGCGGAGGCCACCTCTGGTCTCCTTGCTCTTCTTCTTAGCCTTCTTTCTGGCGCCTGATACGGCGCCGGAACCAGCATCCTTGTCAACAGAGGAATGGCTGAGTCTTTGGGTAAAGGAGCCAGACATTGGATCCACTCCGCCTTCTTTGTCTAGCCCTGTGGGAAGAATGGAAAGCTCAATATACTCCTTGGATTCACAAATTAAGGTCATCAGAAAACTTACGGGAGTTTCCGGATGAGTGTAGTCCAGGCCGAGGTCTTCGTTCGTTTTCGGCCACGATTTCTGGGCCTTAAAAAAGCAGCTTCCATATGTCTTCATGCGTTGTGCCAAAGAACCACTGCAGGGTCCGAGGACTGCCGGGTCGAATTCCCACATATATAAAGTCCGACTTTGGCAGGGGAGAATCCGGCGAAAGAGCATCACCTGGATCACACTGACAAGACTTATGTTCTTGTTTATCATACCCTTGACGCGATTTGGCAGTGTCGTCACCTCGTCGGACGACGCCCAATCCAGGCCCTTGTTGATCCATGATGTAAGCCGCATTGGAGGACCGGACTTGAACTCGGGATCAGTGGCCCATGTGGTGTCACGGAGTTCCGTGATATAGAACCACCCCTGTTGCCATCCCTTGACGGTCTCCACGAAGGTCCCCTTGGGCCAGGTAACGTTGGGAAGTTTGCTCACCATGGCGCCGCCGCACTCCGTGTGTTGACCTTCAACCACCTCCGGCTTCACATTGAAGACCTTGAGCCATAGGCCGAAGTGGGGAGGGATGCAGAGGAATGCCTCGCACATGACGATAAACGCCGAAATGGTGAGGAAGTAATTTGGGGCTAGATCATGGAAATCTAGCCCGTAGTAAAACATGAGACATCGGACGAAAGGATCGAGGGGAAACCCTAGTCCGCGAAGGAAATGTGGGATGAACACTACCCTCTCATTAGGCTTTGGGGTGGGAATGCTCTGCTTTTTGGCAGGGAGCCAGTGGGCTATGTCCACGGCCAAGTACCTAGCTTCCCGGAGCTCCTTGATGTTCTCCTCTGTAACAAAGGAAGCCATCCACTTGCCCTGCGCTCCAGATCCAGACATGGCTAGGGTGCTTGGTGGTGATGGAAAAGATTGGAACTTGGGTGCTGGAGCTCGAAGGGCAGATGGGCTGAGGAGGAAGAAGGCATTGGGTAAAAAGACGGATCATTATCTTATAAAGGTAGTGGATATCAAGCGTCCCCTCATAAGCCTTAAATCTTGCCTATTCCCAAGGGAACGTGTGAATGACACGGTTGGATTACCCAAACCCATATTGATGAGAATCCCATGATAAGGGGACACGATCTCTGATTTGACAAGACGTGTCAATGACCGTGCCTCGAAACACGAAGCGGGGGCTATAAAACGGTTCAGAATAATAACAAGGGCAGAACATAGCGTCTCGCCAAAAACGTTGCCCGTGGACGTGACTTATTTTTGTTGCCTTTACATCTTAGGGTTGTAAGTGTTAAGCAGGGCCGGAAACAACTCTTATGTGCAGAAGACTGCTTTGGAGTATTCAGAGAAGGAACCCGCCTTGCAATGCCGAAGACAATCTGCACGTCAGATACATCATCATTGAAGCCCGGTTCAGGGGCTACTGAGGGAGTCCTGGACTAGGGGGTCCTCGAGCGTCCGGGCTATGTGATATGGGTCGGACTAATGGGCCGTGGAGATACGATATCAAAGACCTCCCCCCATGTCCGGATGGGACTCTCCTTTGCGTGGATGGCAAGCTTGAGTTTGGATTATGCATCTTCCTTTCTCTGTAAACTGACTCTATACAACCCTAGGTCCCTCCTGTGTCAATATAAACCGGAGGGTTTAGTCCATAGGGGCAATCATAATCATATAAGCTAGACATCTAGGGTTTAGCTATTACGATCTCGAGGTAGATCAACTCTTGTAACCCCTATACTCATTAAAGTCAATCAAGCAGGAAGTAGGGTATTACCTCCATCAAGAGGGCCCGAACCTGGATAAATATCGTGTCCCCTGCCTCCTGTTACCTTTGATCCTTAGACGCACAGTTCGGGACCCCCTACCCGAGATCTGTCGGTTTTGACACCGACACAAGGCGCCAGGCTTCTATTCCTGGCCGTTATGGCCGAATCCCATTCGATTAGGCGATTCTTGCTAGCGTCGATGCAAAGCCAGGCACGGGACGCTTGGCCTTTTTTTTCGCGCGAGCCCTTTTTTATCGAGTGCTACCCATATATTTACGGCAAAAACAACCCCATTAGTGCTCAAATAGGCGCCCTGCGTTGGACATGCAGACTCCTACCCTGATCTTATTTTCTTAATAAATTCTTTTTATTGTCTAAGCGCCCAAACAAGCACCTTTGCATTATAGATGCCCTACCACAACGCCTAATTACTGAAGAAATTAATGCATGCATACATGCATGAAGTGCTTCCACCGGTGTACACACATGCATGGAGTTATTTCACCCCACATACACACCTACATGGAGAGAGAATTGTGGGCTTGATTGTGGTTGCACGCTCTAATTAATTGGGCATTAAACTAAACGAGTCTAAAATCCCTCTGGTGGTGGAAATGCATGAGAAATGAAGCGAGTCGTGTAAACTGTGACGGGAAATACTTTATTTTAGGATGAGTATATTATACTTTGGTTGAGCGTGCCCTGGACCAACATTGATCGGATATTGCTTTTACGCACCGGTGAAAGTATACTTTCCTCTTTTCAGAAAGGAGAGCGTGTCGTCGACCAACATTAATTGATTTATTCTACTATTTTTATTGTAAGTATCAAGTCATTCATAGTGAGTAAAAATATATTGAGTTCAATACCCAACTCAAAAGCAATAGATATTGCATTTCATACATAACTAATCATGTGTGTAGGCCAATAGATAATTAAAATTTACTATTGGGACTCTAGAGAAAAAAGATTCTTCTATGTTATTATTATTATTTACATTTTGACAAAATGCATTTTATTTTTTCTCAAGATTTTTAAAATAATAAGATCAACTTTAATTTGTAAATACTATTTTAGATAGTATTAGTAGTTTCAAGAATTCCAGATATTATTCATTTAGTCTATGTAGAATTAAATTCATACTTAACATCATGTATTCAAAGTAAACTTATAAGAAATTAAATAAAAAGATTACAAGATGAGCATTATGTCCCTGCTAGTCTTGCAGTGTTAATCGTTGGTGTAGATCTGTAAATCTGTATGATGGGTTCATCGAATTATTGTCTTGACAGATCTAATGTGAGTGAAATATACCGTAATCATATATTTATACCAAACATTGTTACCTTCTTATAGTTGTGACTCAATTTGTTGACATATGGTATTAACCACTACAATTTTCTATTACACTAGCAAAATCAATGATGTAATAATACATCTAACTATGTAATTAGAATATATTTATAATACAATTTTAACTTGGACTGTGATTTTTTTATATAAGTTTGAATCAAAAATTGCAAAGAATGTGACTTGGTTGTTTTATTTGGGAGAAGATGCACTTAAAAATCTTTTGTTAAATGAAACTGTTCTATCCTAGAGAAAAGTAAAAATGAACAAAACCCCATATGTTCACAACAAAAGTTGCATCGCTTTGATTAATTGCAAATATATGTATGTTTATGTGTCTACTTCTAGAAGGCATGGTTGTCTATTTTAGGTGGAAGTAAGTAGAGGAGGTAAATATCAACATTTTAAATAGAGAATTCTGGTATCCATGAGGCAATTGGCATTGAGTTGTTCAGTCGTTCACTTATTGGTTCTTTAATGATAAAATATATCCTTTATGTTCTCACTGTCAAACTCATACTTTGGTACACTACCTTTTAGTGATGTAATCTTGTTATAAGATAGACAAATGGCATGAAATTAGACTTTATACTTTATTGAACTCATACTTAATTCTTAAACAAAGTCAACAAGTGAACCCACTGGCAAACTTTTTTTGGCTCTGGCCATATTGCCTTGGTTGTTGAAATCAACAGTGCACTCTACGCAGTCACAAGTGTTGCACTCATCGCAATCTATACGTTAAAAGAATACAGACATAAGAACATGAATGAGAGGAGGGCGCTTTAGCTCCCGGGTGCATTTGCTACCACATGAACCGTAAATTCAAAAAATAAATAAGTATTATTTTCTTGTACATGTTCGTTTTAGTGTCGCAAGCATGCTTGAAAATTTTCATGTGAAACGGAGAAACAGTGTTTTGTCGATGAGAAAATAAATAAATTTGGGTATAACATTTAGTGTCCAATTTTTTTTTGCGCAGGCGAAAATGTTTAACTTGTATACCTAAAAATTTCCAGGTAGCATTTGGATGTGACTATGAAGAGATACATTTTTTGTTGGGATTTTTTGACATTTAAAAATTATTATTTGGAGGCAGGAGCACATGCACCTGGGAACCGAATTGGATTTCCGCATGATTCATGCAAAAGAAAAACTTGCATGAATGGCAATTAAGAACCAATAGCACACATACTAGTAGTATGTTTGGCTTAGGGTTGGGGTTTGATTCAAGTGCGATTGAATCATTCTCATTTGGCATATGCCATGGGTTTTCATCAATGAAGTTCAATTAAAATTTGAATCATGTAATTAAATTTTAATTGATTTTGAAATAATTTAAAAGTTTAGTGTACTTGGGTCTCTACATTTGAATTCAATTACATAAGGTTTTAGTTGATTTTCAAATAGATTTGAAGTTATGGTTTAAACTTGGTTTGAATTAAATTTGCATTTTATTTGGGATTTGAAGGTTGGGTTTGGGTTCAAGCAAGTTCAAATAGGTCAACGTTGACTTGTGAATGATTTGCAAAAGGATTCATTTGATTTGGATTCTATGTTCAATTTTGGTTTTAGTTTGAATTCAAATAACTTTGAATTTTGGAAAGTTAAACTTGGTTCAAACTAGTTCTAAATTGTTGCTTGAAGTTTGGAACACCAAGCAAAAAGGTTTTATCTGGTTTGGAATCCAATATCAAAAGTTATGACCCAGTGCGGGCAAGAGGTTTGTCAATCCCGTTGAACTCGTTACTTGTAAGGATCAAATCTGATAGTGATAGATATATAAGCCGCAAAGCAAAAGAAAAGAAATAACATTGCAGTAAGGAAACATTGGCTTTAGTAATATGATTAAAGTAGACTCGGGCCCATAGTTTTCACTAGGGGCTTCTTTCTCGAAATAAAAGCATACGGTGGGTAGACAAATTACTTTTGGACAATTGATAGGAAAGTGCATAGTTATGACGTTATTTATGACAATGATCATGTATATAGGCATTACGTCCGTGAAAAATAGATCGATTCCTGCCTGCATCTACTACTATTACTCCACCCATCGACCGGCTCCTGCCTGCATCCAGGGGGACAAACAAAGCAACGCTTTAAGCAAGATGTCATAATGCAGATAGGATAAAACCAAGCAATATGATTAAACCCCACCATTTTATCCTTGGTAGCAACAATACAAATATGTGACTCGCTACCCCTACTATCACTGAGTGAGGACATCGCGATATTGAACCTACTACAAAGCACCTCTCCCGCTGAAGATAAATCACTCTAGTTTTCCAAACCAAACGAATAGACCGGAGAGAAATACAGAGCTATAACAATCATGCATAATAAAGTTCAAAAAAGACTCAAGTACTTACAATGAATAATCTGATCATAAACCCGCTATTCATCGAATCCCAACAAACACACTGCGAAAGAAGATTACATCGAATCGAACTCCGAAAAGAACATTGTATTGAAGATCAAAGAGAGAGAATAAGCCATCTAACTACTAGTTATGAACCCGTAGGTCTGTGGTAAACTACTCACACATCATTGGAAGGCATTAAGGTTGATGTAGAAGCCCTTCGTGATCGACTCCCCCTCCGGCAAAGTACCAGACAAGTCCTCCAGATGGGATCGCAGAAGAACAAAGACTTGCGGCGGCGGAAAATGGTTTTGGTGGCTTTCGTGGGGTTTCCCAAATATTTGAGAATTTATAAAGGGGAATTAGGTCAGATGGAGCCACATGGGGCCCACAAGGTAACAGAGCGTGCCCTGTTGCCTTGCTGTCTCCTCGCTTCGCGTCTGGACTCCTCCCAATGCTTCTAGGGTATCCTATGTTCAGAAGAAAAAAATCATCAAAAAGTTTCATGCATTTGGACTCTGTTTGGTACAAATTTTCTGGAAACCAAAAACAACAACTGGCACTGGGCAATGAGTTAATAGATTCTTCCTAAAAAATGATAGAAAAAATTGCATAAAAAGTATCTAAGATTGATAATATAATAGCATAAAACAATAAAAAATTATAGGTACGTTGGAGTCGTATCAACCGATTCTCATTTTCCTTTCGAACGGGTGCTTGCTACTGAGTTGGGTCGCCTTTGCCGGGCCCTCGGCCTAGCTAGGCTGCTTTTTCCTTTCGTTTTCCTTCTGTTTTTTTCTTTTAATAACTCAAGGTTTGAACTAAATTTGAATTGGACCAAATTTATTTCAATTCAGTTCCTTTCAACTCAAGAAAATGCAAATAAATACTAGGGTTCGTATGAATCATAGGGAAAATGTTTTCAGCCCCTGATGCAAATTTTGAAAATTCATGTTATGCAAATGGCCTTAGTATTACCATTAAATAAACTCCAGAATTAATTAGGGTTTCTAAAATAGTAAAACTAAATGAAATCACTAAAATGCACTAAAAGTATTCTATGCATATGAATGCTATGTTCACTTGCTAATCTGGCAAAAATTGGGATTTGGCAGACTAACCCCCTTAGGAGGAATCTCATCCCTGATATTCATATTAGCTAGCAAAATCGGTGTTGATGGTTCCCTCGCGGACCGTCTTCTCGCTCCCATGTAGCTTCCTCCTCGGTGTGGTTGCTCCACTCGACTTTGTAGAATATGATGACCTTAGTCCTGGTAACTTTCTATGCCGTTAATTTCCAGAATCTCCGAAACTTTGGTTGTGACAGAGCGTTGCGAAACGGCGTGGTCGAGGCATCATCTTCAATAAAGTTGGGGCTAGGGGGAAACTCTTTCCTTTCAAAAACAATAATTGAAAAATGCCGTGCACATCTGATGAAACATTGTCCATGGAAACAATGTAGAGCAGTGCAATATGAGAAGCTTAGTCTTGCGCCATGTCATCGAAGGAGGTGCATGTATTTTCTTGTTTTGTAATAGAGATGCGTGATGTTTAAGTAATAGGAAAATACGTAAAGCAAATCAAGAATATCACGCTGAACATTGCATATGCACTAACAGCCTAGGGGAATGCATATGAGAGTCGTCCTCGTCGTCGGTGCAGCTTGCTCGGTCTACGACAGCGTCAAAGAAGCCATGTCATGTCTCTCCACACAAAAGAAGAAGAAAAGAAGCCATGTCAATGGTTAAAAGAAGTCTTGCCAGCGAAGCCAAGCCACCCTTGATTCTTCGTGGAAATCATGGGTTGGTTCGTATTAATAACACTTGGCACACGGAGTTGACCCGCTGCACGATTGGGCAGGTACGCGTCGTCCATGAGCTAGTCTGCTAGTGTAACACGAGTGGGACTTTTTTTTTTTTAGAAAAATCTCCATTCAAATCACGAATCGGTACAAAGTAGGTGACTCTTACAAGCACGCTGAAACGCAAACACAAAGAACCATGAGCACCTAGAGTACCCTAAGACGACCATAACACAAGAAGATCTCCGGAGCCCTGTGTCACCATCCCTGAATCGTGAGAGAAGACCCCTGCAGCAGAAGGATCTGCAACCAGTCGCAAACAGATCATCATCTTCGACCATGGTACAATTGCCGTCACGCTGCTTCCTCCTTTCTTGACACCAGCGCTGAGAGGGCATGGACATCAATCCGACACACCTGCAACAGCCGTCGCCATCTTCGGCTTTGAGTACCGCGAAAAGTGTCCCTTCCGGAAGGAAGAGAACTCGAGTCATCCGACCAGTCCAGCACCGCGGCCGGGCCATCCGCCCGGACAAAGCAGGAACTCCCACCAGCATCAGCGCAGAGGAAGGAGAAGAACAGCAGCAGCAAATCATACCAACAAGGAAGAAGAAATGTCTTCGTCTCCCTGCCTTCATCGTCCATCCGAGGATCCAAACGGCCAGTGCCGATGAACCTCCAACCACCATAGCCCACGACCTCGACGAGATCCGGGGATCCCCAACACCGCTGGCTCCTAGACGAAGGCAAAAGCCTCGTCTGACCGCAAACGGAGCCCGGAGAACCTTATTCCGACGCGACACCACCGCAACGGCCTCGGCAGCGTCTCCCTCAACCCTAACCCTACCACACGCCCACCTAGTGAACAGACCTGAGGTTCCCCCTCCCTCCCGCCGCCGAAGCGGCCGACGGAGAGAGAGGGAACCGGCGGCGTCACCGGCGGCGCACAAGAAACCCCTAGTCGCCTCCTTGATCGCCTCCTGCGATCCAACTTTTCCGGGCGTGTTGTTGGCGTAACGAACCGCTCGTTGTGTAACACGAGTGGGACGCAAGACACAATGACCATGCCCATGCCAGCATTAAAGGTGGTTTGCACTCGCACGGCCGTCTTGTCCACGCGAACCCGGCGTGTGTTGGGTAGCCAAGGAAGGAAGTCATGCATGGTTCACGTGTAAAACCGCTGCGATTTTCTATCAGAAGAAAACAACAATGCCCACGCGGCTGAATTAATTAACAGCGTACGTTGGACTGTTGAGTACAGCGTACGAGTAAAAATGAACGCCTCCGTGTGTCGGAAGTCTTGCTGCACCGTCGTGTCACTCACCCGGCTCGCCGGAGCGGCGGGCAGGCGTCACCGTGGTAGCGGCAGGTAAGGCGGCTCTGACTTGCCAACTGGGATGGATTTTTCGGGCTCTGATAGCCAGTAAAGGTACGTACAATGGTTTTATCTTATAAATACCACGGGAGATAAATGATAAGGTGAAGAAGAGAGTAATCATAAAAAAAAAGATTTAAGAAAAGATAAAAGATGATCTCTTAGTATAATATGTCTCAACACGTTTTTAGAAATAGCTAGTTATTGAAGATAAGACTAAGAGATGACCCATTTTAGACATGTTTCTCTTTGTCATCTCTAAATTACATACATACTTAACATAAGACTATTTTATCAACCATTGTACATGCCCTAAGAAATAAAATAAGTGGACTCAATCTGCAAGGGCATCTCCAACGCTGACCCTCGAACTTTTCGCATCCGTTTCGTTCGGATCACGCTATCCAAACCGCAGAAACTACCAACACGGTCCCATACCGGTCCGCGACGTAGTCCGGAGGTACTTTCTCCTACAAATCAGAGACAAACGTAGGGGCTTTGCGGGAGTCCGGATCACTCCCATGCCCGTCTCTGACTGTCTTGGCCCACCAGGAACCCCTCTTTCCTCCCGTGCGCGTTTCATGCCCAGCGCTAGCTACCTGCATTCATGCCGTTGTAGAGCGCGCTGCTTCACATTGAAGACGGCTTAGAGCGGACGCGACCTCTCACTGCCTCTGCCATTGAATCGGCATGCTGGCCGTGGGCGCCGCCCGCTGTATGCCCGGCTGAACAAATCTCCTCGCCGCATTTAAACGCCTCCATTAAACCTGCGTGGAAGTCGAGAAACCTACTCCGGCCACATGTTCATTCATGAGCGGGCTGGCATTAAACACAACATCGGGCAAACTCCTCCCATCTGCCCTCCATTTAAACGAGCCCAGACGCCAAACAAGAATCGCTCCAGTCCCGCCACACCTCTCCTTCCACAATTTTCTCCACCCTTTCAATGGCATCCAACGAGCAGGGAGAGCAGTTCTCCGGCATAAAAGCTGGATGGGTGGCCCGCCGAGCCCGCCGGATACGAGCGATCATATCGCTCCTTCGCCTCCATCGCCTAGCACGATGGAGCAAGTTGCCGTCCCAAGCTGACGCGTAGTTCAGCAACTCACCGCTTTAAGCCAGCTCGCGGAGGAGTGGCGAGTTACTCCAGGAGCACGGCGGCACGGGCAACATCGCTGTCATGGACGACTCCGCATCATACCGCGTCAACCGCGTCAACATGCGCGTAACCGTGCCCTGCCGGTAGAGAAAGAAGCCGACTGCACTAAGATCAATGAGTCGGTGGCATGCGCATCCGCCACCAATACCAAGGGAAAGTAGAAAATGGGAGGCCGTCGCCGTTTGGGTCCCATGAAGGCCACCACCGCCGGTGCGTCGCCGGCTTGCACATCCAGTGACTTTCCTAGTTCTTCAACGCAGACCATCATCAACCCCCACTTAGTCTCCACGGAAGCGGAGGCGCCCCAACCCCTACCCTTTGGTTGAAGCATCAGCCGGCGGTTCCACTGCGATGACGAGTGGGGAAGCAAGCCACCCTTTGCACAAAAGCGTATTACTTCGGAGGTCCCGGTAGTCCGGTGAGTGGGCTGCTGGACATGGGGAAGACAAAAGGATCCGTTGCGCCCAGCAGTAGACTAGTGTAGTGTATCCGTGTCGTGGGGGTGGAGCTCTATGCGACCGTACGTGCACATAGTTTTACCTTCTAATTAAAATATGGCCAAAATATAAATGTTTTCGTCCGGTTTATATGAAATCTGTCATGTTTATATGCAATTTGGCCATATTTGTATGAATTTCATCCGGTTTGCTAAAAAAGTGTTTGAAATGTATGCGGTTACGAATGAATGGTGACTCCCGTATCTGTGTCCGCTGACTGGTACTTCCTTTTTACGGATGGAAACTGAAGGAAATTTACGGGTCACCATTGAAGATGTCCTAACATATATCGACATATCTCACGACCACTACGTCTGCTCTATATTGGAGTACAAATAATAATAGTGTATGGCTATGTCTCAGTCGAGACTTAACCAAGTCTCAATCAAGTGATATAGTATATATTAGAAAAAACAATTAAAAACAATTGTTTTATACGAATCTCCATACAAAATCAAAGGAAAATAGTATCGATTTCTTAGTCTACTGAGACTTAGCAAAATTGATAATAATAACAGTACACCGGACTGCGAACCAACCTGTGGTTGAGATGGTTAGGTGGACAGTGGTATCCCCAACCCACTAGGGTTCAAATCCTGGTGCTCGCATTATTCCTGGATTTATTTCAGGATTTCCGGCGATGCGCATTCTGTGGGAGGAGACGTTCCCGTCGACGACGAGGTGCCTACGGCGACTTCGTAAATTTCAAGATGATATGCCGGCTCAGTCTTTCGGAGGTGCTCATAGGGGTAGGGTGTGCGTGTGTGCGTTCATATGGGTGAGTGTATGCGCATGTATATGAATGCTTGTGTCTGTACTGATGTTCAAAAAAAATACACCGGACCCAGATATCATCAATTTGATCGGTCAAACGGCCAAACTTTCGTTCACCTAAAAAGGCAAAACTTGACCGAGACAATGCGCCGTGGACCTGCCCGATGAGAAACAAGCAATGCACGCACGCTACCTCGCCGGACACCGCCAGCATTCGTCCGTCCCTTCCCCACGTCAAAGTCTTCGCACCACACACACCATCCGTAGCCGTAGCCGTCCCGCGGCAACCTGTCACCGGTGACCGCGCGCGGCGCTGGAGGTCGTGCCGTCCACCGCCACGGGAAAAACGACGGCGAACCCGACGCCAGCTTCGCCTCTATGTTGTGCAATATGATCGTCGGCATCATCGACAGGTTGACCGTCCTCAAGAGACTCACTGACAACATCGCCGTACTCCTCCGACCCGCACACTGGCTTCTCGTTGCCTGCCATCCTCATCGGCCTTCATGGCGACAACCTTTTTTTTACACATTGGTAGCTTTGCGACTGCTCACCGACGCGACGAAGAATGTCCACCTCGAGGTCGCGCTCGCCGTGCAACGTCTCTTCTAGCAAAATTCCATCGGCCTACACATTCACGTATACAAGCATGGCTAGAGAGGACGTTACGACGTTGGGCTTTTTCGACTGTCTGGAAGCCTTGAATGTCTTTGTTGAGAAGCACATTGATCTCGCCACAAAAGCCGCTGCTCGTTAGCGGGGGGTCGGTGGCCTGAGGCACTGAGCCGAGGAGGAGCTCGTTGATGAATACAACTTTCTTCTTTCCTCCTGTAACCACCACTGCATCGCGTCATCGTGAACTTAATTCTTACTGTATTGTATTCTCATTCCAGTCGATAAAATGCATGTGTGATCCCTTACTCAAATTTGGCGTCAATTATATGTATCACTGTTAGTTACTACCTCCGTCCCGATTTATTGTCCCCTTCGTGTTTTGTGCCAAAATTTTACTATAGATTTAACTAACAATATATTAATGCATGTCTCAAAAAAATATATCACTGGAAACTATGTTCAAATATGAAATCAACGATATAATTTTTGGTGACATGCGTTAATATTTTATTAGTTAAATCTATGGTCAAAATTTGGCACAAACGAGACGAACCAGCAAGGACGGAGGTAGTTCTTACCTTATGCATTAATATTTTATTTGGGAGTCAATCCTCTTAAAAAATCTTTTGTTAAATGGAATTGTTCTATCCCAGAGAAGAAAAAAAGGAACAAAACCAAAAGTCTCCACAAATTGTGCCACTTTGATGAATTGGAAATGTATATACATTTTGTGTGTACTTGCAAAATGCATGTTTGTCTCTTTTAGGTGTAAGTAAATATAGAGGATAGCTAACAATATTGTAACCACACAATTCTAGAAGGATGAGGCATTTGTCCTCAGATTGTTAAGTTGTTCATTTATTGGTTCTTTATTGTAAAATAGGTCTTTTATGTTTCCCGGTTCAACAGGTAGATGACATCACTTGCATACTTTGTAGTTGGTCATGTAAATACATCATTTAGCTACACTCACAACAAATTCGTCTAGTGTTTGGGTTTCATTCACAGTCCGCACATTGTACCTGGTAAAATAGTAACACTTGCAATAGATATGCAGAGAAATTTGTGCATCATATTTTTCTTGGTTTGGTATATATTTGCATCTCGAGAGACGTAACAAAATTTATGAAGGGAAAGAATCTAGGGTTAGTGAAAACTAATAAATTAAGATAAATTTATTGGTATATCGTTGATATTGAACCTTAAAGGTTAAAATAAAGCCAATTTCGAAAGAGTTTGGCCATACAAACTTAAGAGAATGCACAATTGAACGCCAAAAAGTAAAAGTGACTTGCACATCTCAGGTTGACTCACTCAAAAGATTGGATTCCCACTGTTTACATAGGTGGATCTAGTGGGGGTGCCATAGGTGCCATGGCACCCCGAAAATAACACAGACTTTGTTTAACTAGTAGTAGTTAGTCTAATCCAATGTGTATTACAGGAATGCTTTTAGTGCATCCCACAGAACGCCACCCAGACAATTCTTTCAATCTTCAATGTCCAAGTTGTGGTGCTATCGAATCATCCATATATATGTCGGGTGATGCAGATACGTTATGGTATATTGTTATATACTAATGTTATTCCGCAGTTTCACCAACTTTATTATTTTCAGTAGGTACAGTGGGTGTTGGAGCACTTGGATGGTCCTAAAAGTGGACAAATAATTATGGATGAGGTCCTTCAGTCCACCTCCTTGCTATAGATTGGTATACTAACTATGTTGTCAGGTTAGTACTGTATTTTTTTGGAAGATGTTGTTATTATTTTATTTATTGATGGCGACTTTTCTATGGATTATCACCTTTTAGGAAGATACTTGGTAAAGTTTGCTTCTGCTTGACGATTGATTCATGGAAATTGGGTACTAGCTATTTCATGCAAAACACAAGCCAAAGGCCTGAGTGGAAGTATGGAACTGGTCCAAATGTTTGACAATTGTATGCAATGTTCTTGATTTTTTTAAACCGGAATAAGACCACATGATTATCTTGAAATGGTTACAACTAGTGCTCATGAATTCAGCTGGGATTCGATTCATGCATGATTCTTTTGTTTGGGTATGACATTTCCTTTACCCTTTACTGAACTCAAATATATATTTTAATGTATTAACATGTGCAAATAAGGTGAATGGTAAACATGATTGCCATGTTTCTTAATTTGTGAAATCCTTTTGACAAATACCTAAACTGAGGCTTGACAGAATACATAGTCCTTGTGTTTCTCCTACTATTCCGGGATAACTCCTGTTCATCAAGAATAAGGTATAATAAATTACCTATTTCATGATGTATCTTCTGTTATTACAATCGGACGTAGCTGCCAAAGAATATTTACTCAATCTGTTGAAATAACATATCACATGGTTTTCTTATATCTACAAAAATTGTGAACCAGAGTCATACTTTGTATGCAGCCATGTACATAGTGCTATTACAAGTGCACTTACCAAGGTTTGAGAAGCACATTGAGAGATCTTCTGAGGAACCACATATTGTAACAAACACATATGAACCGAAGAGAGTTGCATACTTGACCTTCCACTCTAAAAAAGGGGATATATTCAATTTTTTGTTGCATTGGGTATCCCGAGTTTTAGAGTTTTCGACTAGCACCAGGTTCATGGCATCGTAAAAAAACCCTCTTGAATCAATATAAATGGATCCTTTCCTATATACAATCAGCTTATTATTGAAGGTGGCACCGATGGTTTGTTGGTTCTTCCTTGTTTCTGACTAACCTTATTAATATTTAGGGAGGAAGAGCTTTTCAAATTAGATGGTACTCGCAGGAGCCAGCGAGTACTTAGCCAAAGTTGTAGCTTCATTGTTTAGAAGAGAGATGAAGCGTGGGTGACTGACAATATCCAAATAGTGCGCAATCCAACAAGGAAAAATTGTTAGAGAGAGAGACCGGCCAAAGGGAGAATATATGGTGCACACAATCCTTTTGTTGGCATCCTTAAATGTTTGAAAAAACATATGGTAAATATGGTTGGCATTCTTAAAAAATATTGAGAAATATACGACATAGATGAGATAGGCCATATTTCGCAAGACGGATCACTCGTGACACAAATTTGAAGTCAAATTGATAACATATTGATAAATCGAGAAAAAAAAGATGAATTCGACTCCGATATTTCACAATATTAGTTGGGCTTTAAATTTGGCCCACTACCACTATCGATACTATTTTTATTTTTTGAGTTGGATTTCAAAAGGTACTTGATTTTTGTGACATTATTGGTTAATGTCGTGCCTATCCGCAGACTTTTTATCATATTTGTTTGAAATGTTTGTAAGTACAAGCTGATGTCGGGAGCATTACAAGCCCTGGTGCCCTATATACTTACCAAGGGAGATGTGTCGTCGGTTGAAAAATGGTTGCAGTTAACAGCTTGGGCCTAATATTTGAGATGAACATAAACAATTTATAGTGTTTTTTTCAGGCTGGTTGTTGCTATGGAGAATGGAACGGCCATGCTGTTGATAAAGAACAATCTCACAAATTGGATCTGTCTTCTTGCGTTATTATGCTGAAATTAAGAGGCATTTTAAAAGTCTAAAAAACTGTCAAGCTTTGTGTACCTAGTACTAACAGCGACATGCATGGATGCATGAAGTTGAGTGATACGAGTACTATTTAATCATGAACGGTATATATCCAGTGATAAGTTATTTGACGGCGAGCGATTTTGCTGGTTAAGATAACACGAAGAGTGTCAAGAAGGAAAGAAGTGGAAAAGAGTTTATATTTGTCGTTGTATGATGAAAATCAGATGCCACCATGCTTAACACGCATTTTTCTATTAAAAGAATAATTTAATCAATGTGTCTATATTTTTATTATTCTGTGGCAACGCACGGGCATTCAGCTTGGGCTTCTGCCCGTAGCAATGCATGGCAATGTCCTAGCAATCGTGGATGCTCCTAGGTCGGCGTCTGATTTTGACCGGAGACGGCCGGCCCATCCATCACGCGGCCGCCCCCCGTACCGAACCGAACCGAACCACCCCAGAACCAAGCGGTGGGCTGACCGCGCCGCCTATATCTACCCGCGGGGGGAGGGGGCACGCACCGGCACCGGCCACGAGCGAGCGAGCCAACCAAGTCGCCGACCTAGCTTTACTCCTCCTCCTTTCTCCCTTTTTTCTTTAGCTTTTATTTACTCCTTCTCCTCTCCCCGCCCACGCCTCCTCCCAAATCCTCCTCGCCTCCGCCGCTTCCGTTCGGAGTTCAGCCGGAGATACGCGGAGAAGCGGATCGCGTCTGATGGCGTCCCCGGCGCGGCCAGCCTCCGTCTCCGGCCCCTTCGGCCTCGCCCCCGACCTCGCCCGCTGCTCCTTCGACCACACGCTCCGCCGAGAGGTCAGCTCCTTCTCCCTCGATCCATCTGCGCCAGATCCGTGCCTTGTTCATGCTTCTCGTTGTTGCTTTCGCCTAGTTGTTCCCGGGATATCGCCGCGTACCGTGTGCGCGCGCGCGGCGGGCTGATACGACCGGTGGCCGTTTACTCTGGCCGCCGCCCGCCGGGGCGCGGTTCGCCGCGGCGACGGCGGACAGGTGCACGCCTTCCGCGCCTTGTGCTGGATTTGGGACCTCACTTGCCATTTCTACCTCTAGGAGTTTCAAATATGCTACTCTAAATTGCACCACCCTGTCGACCCATCTGGGCGAACGAAATAGCTTGACGCGGAGATTCTCTGGTCTATTCCCCGAGCCCAGTGCGACATACGGCTGTTTCTGCACCATTCGCTAGGGTGCCATGGTTCCTGTTGCCAACTAACTGTTTGAATTGAAGAAAAAAAGTCGTGACACTTACTGTACCATTCATTCATTCTAGGTGCTGCTTGCTTCCGCTTCTCTAGTCAACCGATTGTGTACAATTACTGTAATACTATGTTTGTGGCCTTATTACTGTTGATACACTTGCCTCGCTGTCTAGATCCAATGCACATCGCTGGGATAAGCTGCTTCTGATCCCTGTTAATGGGAAAATTTCTTGTCACACATGGTTACCTTATTATGAATATTTCTGTGATAGTGGAATAGTAGCTCAAGATTGACTTATTTGTCTGCTCTGCAACTATGAGAGTAGCTCCAGTGATTCTTACACTAGCTGTAGTTTCATCAACAACCTCTGTTTTCACCCTACCTATCCCTTTTATTATGCTAAAATAAAATTCCCGTACTACTTGCTAATTGTTTTTCTGTTCTTCAACAAAGCAGGATTTTCAGGACAACAGGCTGCTGAGGTCATTGGTTAGCATGCGCGACCAGGAAAACCATTCCAAAGAAATTATAACGGAAGCCATCGAGAGCTGCATGAACAAACAAGCAGAAAATCTGGTGAATTCACTGGATGTCATCAGTGGAAGGCTGTCGCAGTTGGAGTTATACTGCTACAAGCTTGAAAGGTCCATCGGAGAACTGCGAAGCGATGTAATGGATTACCACAGCGAAGCAAATCTTAACTTCCGTGGCCTTGACAAGAACGTCAAAGAGGTATGTCTTGCTCTACACCGACACAGGGACACACAATTATTGGACTTTGAATGCCAAATTATAATATGTCGCTTTCTTGGAGTAGTATGTAAATTTCTGGTCTCATCTAGTAAATGCATTAAACACTGGATTATGTTTGCCTTGAGCTGTGAAAGTTTCATGGTTAAGTTTTGAGTTTCATCTGGTTAGGTTTTGTTTCCTGCATCTGCATTTAATAGAGCTGGACTAACGCTTGGGCAACAGTTTGTCCATATAAAAGTGAACATAGGTATTCCCTCTAGTTATAACTGCGAGTAGCACATCATCTACTTAATCACACACTGATTAGTTACTCTTGAGATATCACACTTATATAGTGTTTTTGGTTCTCTTAGCATGATTGGCCAGTAGTTAATCTACGTACTGTTATATCTGATAGTACTGCAAGAAGTTAAGTTGTGATAAGGTTCACAACAGGCAACAGCTATTTAACTGGCTTGATGTGATTGCTTAATCCATGTTTTAGGGCTGTTAGTTATTGCTAATTGCCTCTTTTTATGGTCATGTTAGGCACCAGAGGAAATTTTAAGCAAAGCTTGATGATGTAAATATTTTAGTAGTGCTAGTCAATCAAGCTAAATAGCTTACCTTACACCCAGTTTTCCTTCCAGTAACTGTAATCCGTTAGCTCTTGTAATAATGTTCTTCAGTGCATAACTCATGACAGAACCTACTTTGGTGCAGGTTCAGAAATGTGTACAAGTTCTGCAGGATAAGCAAGAGATTGCTGAAACTCAGAACGAGCTAGCTAAACTTCAGATTGTATACGAAGATGCTGCACAAAAGAGTGAAGGTACTGCCCCATCAGTTTTTATGGCCAAGGAAAATGATGGCAGCTTCCCAGGTGCAAAACACGAGCTTGCCCTTGTCCCGCTGCACCAAGTAAATGCTGCGCAGTCTCCTGCTATGCAATTCCAAAGCTGCAATGGGCTTATTCTACAGCAGCTTGTGCCTGTGTCTTTTAGCAACCAACAAGACCAGCCACGTTCGAACCAACCTACTGTTTACTGTATGCAAAATCAAGGCCAGCCTGAGCGCAGGCAGGCCCAAACATTTCAACCTGCACCTCATTCTATGCAGCCGCAGGCCCAGAACCCTCAGCCACAGACTGTAGTTGAGGCACCAGAGTTCTACCTCCAAGCTCAGCACCATTGGCAACATCAAACTGTCCAGGATGTTCACTCGCAGGCAAGGCAACCACAACAACAACCACAACCACAACCACAGGTGGCACAACAGCAGCAGTACCACAACATGCAGCAAGTTCCTGCTCAGGTAGTTCAACTGCAAACATCTTCCCCGCAGGCCCAAAGTGCCCCTCATGTCGCCCTGTTCTATCCTCCTTACGGATCCCAACAGCCCGCATGTGGTAACACCGAGGCACTTTCTAGAGGCATGGTTGTGCAGCCTGCCTATTCTACAATCTCTTCTTCCCAGCGAAAGCACCATGAAGCTGCTCCAGTTTACGTGCAAAGCAGCGCCATTGCTGTTCCTATGGCAGAGCATCACATCCAGCACCAGCAGACCCAGCAGTTCCAATCGCCCGGCAATGGCTCATTTGCACCTCAGCAATGCAAGGTTGGCCCCTATTCTGTCCAGGGTGGTGCCCAGGCCTACAACACTGTATATGGGAGCCCTCCCAACAGTGCTGCCACTTTTGTTGCTGTCCTTCCTCAGCAAGCACAGCAGGCCAGTGCTCCGATGATGCTCCATCATCTAGGACCCCAGCCAGTGCAGAATCACCCGGCAGACATGGCTGACAAGGCTGCTCGAATGGGTTACTTGAACGATCATGCCGAGAACATGCCGCGCCGAATGGTGGCTGCAGGCCAGCCCGTAGAGTACAACGCCTTCCATGACGGGCTGAGCTCTGTTGGCAATGCGGCGTGGTCTGGCTAGTCGACGGTGGAGAAGCCGCATGTGATGCACTCTATCTGCTCCTGCGACTTTTCCGTGTGACATACGGTGTGGCGATCTTGTTGTCATGGGAAGCTCGCTTTTGAGCTTCCCTGCGGTATTTGCTCTGGCATCTTTTATTAGCCGGCAGATTGGTACGTATCCTCCAGCCTACTTTTTTCAGCTGGATGATGATCGTGATGAAATAAGAATGCTAGGTTAGTCTGAGTGATGATGATTGTCGGCATTTGTCCCATTTTTAATGGACGCGTATGCTTGCTTGTAACCTGTTGTGGACTTGCATTTGCATGTTTGCGGTCGATATGAAAATATGAGAAATTTGTTGGTTCTCACCTTCTTGTTCAGTGTGTGCTCATCTGTTCACCTGCTCGTAGCAGTCGGCGTATTGCCGGGTTTGTGTTTACCGTCCGTTGGCAGTAATTGTTCGTACTTGCTGTGAGAAATTTACAGTGGTTTGGCTGTGGCTTAAGCAAAAAACTGCTGTGGGGGAAGTAACTGTGGACAAGATGCATATACATTCTGCCAAAACCGAAGTGTCATAAGACAAAAAGTTGCTACTGTACTGAACTGAAAGGGAATACTCATTCTGGAGAACTAGGCCTGCTTGCATTCCAATGAATGACGATGCCACCTGAAGCCTGAAGCCCCTACTGATGGCAAATACTCGAGACTTACTGAACCTTCTGGGACAGAATTTCCAGAAATTGTTCATGTCAAAGGTCTCTCTTTTAGTTTCCTCCAGGCAGAGGACGGAAAAAGTTGTTCATTTCTCGAGTCCAAACACCTAACCAATTTAAGATGGTCCATTGTCTGTTCCCATAATAACAGTCAGGTTAACATGTGACATTGTACTAACTGACAGTCTGACACCATGCTAGTCAGCCAATGCCCTTGCAACAGCCATAAATCCAGAGACCAACCACAGAATGAATATTAAACTCAAGGTCTGAGCATACACAACCCAGGTCTAGAACGACCGCACAATCCATTACATACATCATAAAGGTTATAGAATGACTGCATCCCAGACACTCAAACCCTAGCAAAAGCTTCTGAATTTGTGTCAATCGTGGATGGCTTCAGGTCTTTTTTCTTCCCCTGCTGCTTTCCTTACTGCCCCCTGGGCCAGCTTGATCGTCTCTTGTTGGCCTGGGTCGCAGGCTTATGATCTAATCCCTCATTAACGATCTTGCGAAATGCCGAAGTGAGGGTATGAATTAGTGGAGAATTAACGACCTAATCCTAGATTATCAAATTACCCTCGAAGTGGTGGTACTCCCCAGTTTTTAATGGTAGTACTCCAAGGCATCTATGCTGGACTGCCAAACAACCATATCCATCAGATCAGAGCAGATGGAGGGCTTATATTCATTTGAGGGTACCATAAAACAACTCTAATCTTAAGCTTCGTGTCACTAACCTCCTCTATGACACCACTAATCATATATGTGGCACCATCTGCATTTGAACTTGTCTCGTTCGAAGAGCCCTGTCAGGTTATGAATAGAAAATTTGCCTTCGAAAAAGCAATTATTGAATTAAGGAACCAAACCGTCAGTATGACACATCTATGCTAGTAAAATCACGGCTTGGAGCCTAGGGCATGGGGCCTGCAGCCGGTTGCGGGGGCGTTCGCGGCATGCCTCCCGTGTAGGCAACCCCCCTCGTCTCCGGAGGCCCTCCCTCCTCCTGAGCCATGGTGACGCTCTCGCAAAGAGGCGGCGATGCTTATGTGGTTGTGCTTGTCACGGGGATTCTCATGGTGGGTCCAAGCTGGCATTGTTCCGGCCCTGGCGGCCTTGACCCATGTCTCTCCGGTGTCCTTCGTTGCCGGTGTTTTCTATCGGGCAGCTCCAGCATAGGCGCCCGGGTATCTGCGTCACTTCCAGTTCACCTGGCTCGCCGACGTCCCGATGGCTTAAGCCACGGTAGCCCAGATCTGCGTCCCTTCAGTCCTGGCTTGCCAGCGTTGCTAGACGCCGTCGCCCCAGGACCCCCACATGATTCGCCCCATTGCCCGCCCTACCCTGTACGCCTTAAAGCCTCCTCCTTTTGCTGGATCCAATGCTCATGGGTTTGGAGGCAGTGCCACCTTCCGACGACAGGTGCAGCCCCGCCAACCCCCTCCTGATGGTGGTTCCAATCAGTGTTGGCCTTCCCATCCATGATTCCAGATTCGGCGGCTATGGAATCGTGCAGCTTCAGGCCAGCGAGAGATCCTTGCTCGGTTTTTGCAGGTGCTGGCAGCGATGGCACTCACGGGTGTTGTTTCCTTCTTGGAGGTGTTGCAAAGGCCTTCAGCTACGTCCCTCTTAGATTTCAGGGGAAACCCTAGGTCCGGGTCCCCCGGACCAGATAGTGACGGCATCTTGGCATCGTCTTCCTTCTTGAAGGCACTATCTTGATCGCTCGCAGTGTCCCCGGGTTTTGGCTCGTGTGATTCTCATTGGTTTTTAGCTCGCAGGGTCCCATGGGATTCTCGTTGGTTTGGCATCACCGCTCTTGCCTCAGGTGTGGTAGGTTTAGTTGTGTTGTATCTTCTGTTCGGCCTGAGGCACCATGTTCATGCCTGCCAGCGTTCGTGTCATGTGTTGTATCACTCTGTACTCATTCTACTCTTTCTATCAATAAAATGATACGCAAGCTTTGCGTATTCATGAAAAAATATGCTAGTAAAATCATCTCATGGACCTTACACACCTTGTACCAAGGTTTTCATCGGTGCGCCATTCTCGCGATTTAGCAGTTTTTTTCATATTAGCAATAATGTCTCTCCGATCATAGCTTGGGACATAGCTGATCAATCGAGCGCTAATGTCTTCACTGCCATTCACCAAAACCATGAGAATGATAACATGCATATACCAGAAGAAAATGTGACATATTTTAGGCACGCAAAAACCAATCCATTTGCAATCATGCAGGATAAAATAATGTTCGAGGAGAGATAATATTACCAACTGGGTTCAACTAACCGCCCAGCTTCATTGAAATACTCCCTCCGTTCCTAAATATAAGTCTTTGTAGGGATTCTACTAGGCGGACTACATATGAAGCAAAATAAATGAATCTACACTTAAAATGCATCTATATATATCCGTATGTGGTTCATAGTGGAATCTCTACAAAGACTTAGACCTCTTTTGGTTCATAGGATAGGATTATCGTAGGAATAGGAATCTTGTAGGAAATGAGATGACATGTATCTCAAATCCTATGAGTAGGAATAGGAAACAAGATGTCATTTGGTTGACACCAAAGGAATTTTTCCATTGAGTCTAGGCTCATTTTTATTTTCCTATGAAATGTGGAGGATAGGAACCAATCCTATATAGGAATAGGAATCCATTCCTATGAACCAAAGGGCTCTAAAGAAAAAAATCCTATAAGAATCCTATCTTCTAGAATTCCCATGAAATTCCTCCAAACCAAAGGAGGCCTTATATTTAGGAACGGAGGGAGTAGTTGAGAATAGTTGGGGGAATTAGACGGGCGATAGGTGGTAACCTGGTGTAGACGTGTCAAGCATCAGCAGCATATTACCCACCTGAAATGAATCAAGCATAAGAGCTCGTTACAAACAAGGTCATATGGTAATTGGCTTTTTACAAAGATACCCACCGAATTCCTACTACATCGGTCGGCCGTGGTAAGCAAGTGTCGCAGCCATGTAACCTCAGCTCCAACTTCTCCTCGCAGCTCCATCTTGGGCATCAAGTTCGATGTAAATGAAACCAAGTAAAGCCTTGAACACGTGTCACACTTAGACATGTAATGTAGTGTTGTGCACTCTTGTCTTATTACTGTTCTGCATAAACAATAGATTTAAATCAGCACGCAAGACTCCGTGGCCCAATGGATAAGGCGCTGGTCTACGAAACCAGAGATTCTGGGTTCCATCCCCAGCGGAGTCGCATCTGTTTTCTTCTTCCTTCGTTTTTGCCCCAACCCTGGTGGTTCCTCTCTGTTCATCAGTTTTAGATGTGACCATATCCTCTTCTTTTTCAACCAAAATGACATAATAATTAACACAGTTTTGCAAGTAACAAGCTTCGTTATTGTACTCCCTCCGCTCCATAATGTAGTGCCTATAGATTTTTTATAAAGTCAAACTTTACAAACTTTGACCAAGTTTATTGAGAAAAACATTCACATTTTAAATGACAATACACATATATTGTTAGATTCATCGTAAGATATATTTTCATATTTTATATATTTGACATTGTATATGTTCATCAGTTTTAGATGTGACCATATCCTCTTCTTTTTCAACCAAAATGACATAATAATTAACACAGTTTTGCAAGTAACAAGCTTCGTTATTGTACTCCCTCCGCTCCATAATGTAGTGCCTATAGATTTTTTATAAAGTCAAACTTTACAAACTTTGACCAAGTTTATAGAGAAAACTATATATACAATGTCAAATATATAAAATATGAAAATATATCTTACGATGAATCTAACAATATATGTTTGTCATTTAAAATGTGAATGTTTTTCTCAATAAACTTGGTCAAAGTTTGTAAGGTTTGACTTTAAAAAAAAAATTAGGCACTACATTATGGAATGAAGGGAGTATGTTACACCAGGAGTAGAGATATTACAGTTTGAGAAACATACAAACACAACCGTGCAACACTAGGAACACACATGCAGCTTTGCTCCATGTTCTCAGTTCCTCCTCTCTTGCCGCCACCACGGCGAGTGGCGGTCGTTGGCCCCGGACCCCGGGTAGTCCTCCAGCTCCATCTCCCTCTCTATCCTTCTGCTGACACCGCCGCGGTCGGGCTCTGCCACTACGACGGCGGCCTGGGGTGATCATGCCAAAAATTCAGGCCAATTAGAGTTTGCACCTAACATATAGTATGGTCTGAAACTGCTACTAGCTACTCCCTCCGTCCCAAAATACTTGTCGGAGAAATGAATAAAAATGGATGTATCTAAAACTAAGATATGTCTAGATACATCTATTCCTTCGACAAGTATTCCCGGACGGAGGGAGTACTTGCATGAACACATATAGCTAACATACTATTATCACCTGGCTATCTCCACTGGAAGCTAGGACTGCGTCGGTCTTCTGCAGGGGCACCCTCGGGGCCGCTGATGCATATATATGAGAAGAAATTGTCAGAGCTCAGAACACTATAACTAGATAGCATGAGACGATTACCAGGTGGGAATGAAGTCGCAGCCCTTGAAGCATGGATGAGGCAGAAGAAGCCTAGCAGAGACACCACTGCCAGGTGCAGTGCAGGCAATCTCTCCATTCGTCTCCTCTGAAGCATTTCTCCAAGTGTTCCTACTCTTCTTCTGCACCTACGAGGGCTCACTCATGTAGAGGGCATGAATTGCATGTTACTGTATTTTATAGCACAGTTCAGAGTCATGGAGCAAGGAACCACAGACTGAGGCTTCTGAAGCATCCTCCACAACCTTAGTTAGTTGCTATATAAGTGGTTAAGCACCTTTTCCAAGTGCTTCATTACCTCACTTGATGAGCTTTTTTATTATGACTCAAAAGTGGCGAGCATTTCGTAGGCACGCGTGCTATTTCTTGAAAGCTCGGCGAATTGCGAGGCACGCACGTGAAAAGGGCTGAGCAAAAGAGGAGGCATCAAAGGAATGATTATGGTCAGGAATAGGTCGCAAGGGGTATAAGTAAAGCAGGAAGTTAGGGATCAAAAGTGTACCATGCAATTTCTTGCATATAGGATGGTGACATGGTGCAGATGATTCTCCGGATTTTCTTGCCAATCCGGTACAGGATTTTCTTATCCTGATCGATGCAGCCAGTGTGGCCTGCAGACTTCAGGTAAACTAAAGTTGGCCCCTTTTACTTTGAGCGCGTAGTGCGTTCAGCACTTAGGTAGATAGTTTCTGAGCCCCCACTAAGCTGAAAATTAACTTATCTGATGGAGTAAAACTACACTGAAAGGCTCACCAAGTTGGTTTTACCCAGTTGAATCTTGACACCTAGCAGAAGACATCCTAATGTCAAAGTTTGTCTTTAGTAAAATTACAGCAAAAAATTTGCTTCAGTACACTCCCTTTTAAATGTTTACGTGAATCTTAAAGTTAAGGTGTAAGATACAGGTTATCACCTGTATCAATTATCACGGCGTTCGTGAGTCACAGGCACTAGCATTCTTTTATTTTTTTAAGAAGGAGGATCAACCCCGGCCTCTGCATCCGACAGATGCATACGGCTATATTATTAAAAAGTGCCAACGAAATACAAAGTCTGAAAATAGTTCAGCTCGCAAACAGAGCAAAATAAAAAAAAGTCTGAAATCAAAAAGCCACAACCGGCATAACAACAGGATACGATGACTAGACACGTATCCTATTAGTAGGCCACCATCCAAACCGGTTGAAGATACCCCGCGCTACCATCTCCCAACGGTTGCACCCAATAACCAAAGGCTCTCTGAAGTCCGTAGGAGTGAGTAACGACCACGTACGGATCCATGTCGTAGCTCTAAAGATGATCTGCAAGAATTTAAAATATTTTGTTTGTTAAAGATTATATCATTCCTGCAGTTCAATATAGCCCACAATAAAGCACATATTCCTATCCGAATCCGCGCCGCAATAGCTGAGTCTACTCCAGTTAACCACGTCCCAAATAACGTGGCTAAGCAACTTCGCGAGAGGGCACTCAATGAAAAGGTGTTGTATCGTTTCATCTCGATCACAAAAACAACAACATGCACTTCCTACGCATCTTCGCCTAAGCAAATTAACTCTTTCCAGTGGAAGTTAACTGCAAGTGGGGTGTTTATGGTCAAATCTTTATACATGGATCTAATCAACTCTGGCCCAATCCCAAGATCGACTCATATTTGGAAGATCAAGATTTCCTTACGAATTAAAATTTTTATGTGGTTTGTTCACATGCAAGTGATCCTTACTAAAGACAGGCACTAGCCAGGGCCGTCTCCAGGAATTCGGGACCCCGGTGCGAAATATAAAATGGGGCCCAAAAATTTGCGTCATCCGTCTAGTATTTCTTGAAACAAAATTTTTAAATCAACTAAATCTACTCACAAAAGAAAAATACATTGAGTCATTCTTGGAATGAAGTATGCTAGTAGTGCAGCAGGAGAGTACACAAAGAAGGATCAGTACTAGAATAAGAAATTAGACAGGTACTGTGTTAATCCTAGAGTCATGCTATACACACGACATAAACAGACGATTGACGCACGATGAATGAAATCTGGCCGGACATGCGTCTGATGGAAAGAGCACCGGCCGCTGGATTTTCTATCGTGCATTCGTTGGGCACACGGATCGTGCATGGAGCAGTTTCGTTAATCCTATTAGTTTTGATTAAAATAAAGCCTACTCGAGTAGCATTGCTGTACTAGTAGAGATTGCATTCGATACAGCGCTAGGATAACATCAAAAGAATCAACGATGTTACAAGAAAGAAATAACCTTTAAGGCATTGTTCGGTTCCTTGAGATTTGAAGGGGATTGAGAGGGATTAAAGCTCCTACAAGTCAAAATCCATCTTAATACTCCCCAATCCCCCTTGTGACCGAACAAACCCTAATTAGTTTTCCGTTCATCAATTTTGATTCCGGCCATATGGTAACGGCTTACCTTGGAAAATATTGAGGGATGGCGAGATGAGGCTGCTGCGGTAGCGAAACAAGCGGCGACGGCCGGACACAGCAGACTCGCGGTGAGCGACCGCAATCTATCGGCGGCTCGTCCCCTCGTCGAAGCAGGTAGGCGGCGCCTCGTGATGTCATGGACGCAGACGCTCGGCTGTAGAGATTAGGCCCATTAACGTAACTAGTCTGCCTTGATTTTCTATTTGGACCTTCTATCTACAAATATGGCCGAATGAGAAATACGACAACTGTGGGCCTGTTGGCTTTGTCCATCACGCGCATCCTGCTGTAGGATCGAGCGAGCCAGCCGAAAAGCCAGCCAACGAACGTATTAAACAGAAGAGTAAAATGCATCGGAAGTCACTGTTTTTGCTCCATCTGCTCACTTCGGTCACCGTACTTAAGGATACATGCAATACGGTCACTATATATGATAAGACGTGATTATACGGTCACTGTAGCACGTATTGAGCTCGTACACCGCCCCTTTTGACCAGTCCGCACACTCCACGTCATATGGCCCACTTGCATGCGGGGG
>NC_041381.1:666975583-667006479 GCF_002162155.2 Triticum dicoccoides
CATATGGCTCGTACACCGCCCCTTTTATCCCCTCCCCTTCTCCACCCGCTCTCTGTTCCCCTCCCCTTCTCCAAATCCCTAGCTCCCCTGCTCTCTTTCGCCCTCCCCGTCTCCAGCCGCCGCCGCCGCCACGTTAGTTGCCCACCGCCGCCGCCGCGGCCGCCATGTCCGTGAGCTCGGCGATGTCATCTCTCGGCGGCCGGGCTGTGGAGGTCCCTCTCATCCGATGCCCTCATTGCCGCACGCGGGTGAAGTTCTACCTGTCGAACACAGACAAGCATGAGGGTTGGGTGTTCTACAAGTGCATCAATGTAAGATCTTCATCCTCATGTTGTGTTTTTGTTGGATCTGTTGGTGTGCTTAAGTTTTTCTTTTTCGTGGTGTACCTAGGGTCCTTGTGGTTTCTGGCACTGGGAGTTGGAGTATATTGTGTATCTTGTTGAGCATCGTTTCCTCAATGGGAATGAAGCAGTGGATGCAATTGGCGCTGCAGAGGATAGGAGGGAACAGCTCCTTCGAGAAAGGGAAGAAAGGGCTAGGCTTGCAGGCATTGCAGCTGGGATATATGACAGGAGGCCTTCAGGCAGTCCCATGACCAAGCAGCAGGCAGATGCTCTTTTATGTTTAGGTAGAGAGATGCTTCTGGTTTTGAAGGCAATGATGGGATCATTCTTATTGCTGTGTGTCATGTTTGGTATCTCCCTTCTGAAGAAATAATGTGACTCAGGCTTGGTCAGGATGTAATGTAGTTGTTATGTAGGTTGCAAAACTCTTTTCGTCAGTATGTAATGGTTTGGTCAAACCTCTTTTTGGGGATGATGTAGTGGCTTTGAAAGGAAGCTGGTAATGATTTGTGACTTGTGTTAACTTTTGTCTTAACTGATTGCTGTTCATTTGAAAGTTAAATGATGGCTGTGAGTTAACATTCAATATTGCTGGGTAGAGTGTGGTTGTTGTGCTTGATGATGACATGACCAAGAAAGTGTACTCATCAGCAAATATTAAGTTGCTAAAACTAGTGTTGTTCAAAGAAGCTCATTGCACAATGATGACCAAGAAAGTGTAATTCATGATCAACATTTGTTCCAAACTCACAAACTGACATCAGTATGGATCAAATGTTACATCCTGAGTGACCAAAAGACAACATTGCAAGTTTGACATAAAGATAGAAGAGTACATCCTGAGTGTCACAAAAGCCCAGCATTGGTATGATCACCTGAAAACATCAAACATAGATGTTCTCTTGGCTTTGTTAGGCAACACTTGGTCTTCCTGAACCTTTCTCTTACCAGCAACAACATCTTTTCTTCTCATCTCCTCCTTCTTTGCAGCTTCTCTTTCTGCAGCAGCAGCTAGTCTTTCTGCTTCTCTCTCTGCAGCAGCAGCTTGTCTATCAGCCTCTCTTTGTGCAACAGCAGCTTGTCTATCAGCCTCTCTCTGTGCAGCAGCAGCCTGCCTCTCTGCAAGTTTCTTTGCAGCTACTGCTTCCTTCTCAGCCTTCTTTTTAGCTTCCTGTTTTGCTTTGTTCTCAGCTGAAATGGCCTTCATTGTCTCTGCAATTATCTTCTTTGTCTCTTGTGCTGCCTTCTTATTTAGTTCAGCTTCTTCTCTCCTCTTCTCCCTTTCTTGAGCTGCTGCCTGCCTCTTCCTTGCTGCAACTAATGCCTTCTTCTCAGCTTGCTCATGCCTTTTCCTTGCAATATCTTCTGCTTTCTTCTGCTGTTCTTCTCTCCTTGATGCAAGCAGAGCTTGTTTTTTGTCCTCCACTTCCTTGTCCCTCTGCCTCTTCAATGCTAGCAACTTCTTAGCTAACTCTCCTTGCTGAATGGTGTTTATGCTAGAGCTTGACTGTGATTGGTTCATCAAAACTTGTACAGCTGAGATGAATGTGGACTCTGGAACAGGCCTTGCCTCCGCCACTCTTTGAACTGGCCTCTGCATGAAGTTAAAACAAACAACATTGTGAATAACTACATTGTTTTCTGTGGAGTTCTCCTCCTGTTAAAACAAACAATATCAATGAATGCCACTGGACACTAGTGAGCCTTACCTGCTGCATCAAGAGATCCACCATAAGATCTTCAATAACTACATTGTTTTCTGTGGAGTTCTCCTCCTGTTAATACAACAGTAAGTTATCCAAGTTAGCTACTTTTGACTGCATGCACTTGCTGTTAACCCATAAGAGTAACCAGGAAATAAAATTAAGACCTGGGCATTTGCTTGTTGACTAGGATTGGCTTCTTGAGTTGGATTGGCTTCTTCATTTGGATTGGCTTCTTCATTTGGATTGGCTTCTTAGCTTGGATTGGCTTCTTGAGTTGGATTTGCTTGTTGATTTGGATTTGCTTGCTCCCCATGATTTGCTTGCATGTGTGGAGGAGGCAGCCCTGCCTTGAAGTGTGGGCAACCCTTCTTGTTATGATCTGCCTCACCACAGTAACTGCAATGGATGATCACACCATGCCTAGACAATTTCTTTCCACCACTGCTGCAAACCACCTCTCCTGGGGCTTTCCTTCTGCTTGTGCTAGGTCTGCCTACTTGTTTTTCATAAAGTGGGGGCTCAAGTGGAGGGCCATTCATCTTCTCCCACTCTGTCCTGTCTTTGCAAGGGTATATGATGTTTATGTAGGCTTTCTTGAACATCTCAACTGAGTAGCATCCATTCACTAGTTGTAAAGGATCAACTCTTTCATGTCTTGCACAAGCTATGGCATGTACACAGGGGACCCCACTCTTCTCCCATCTCCTGCAGCTGCATTCACTATTATGCCAGTCCACAATGTAGTCTGTTCCTCTGTCTCCAACCTAAAATACTCCATCTCCTGCCCCATGCACATAGCATGTACTTGCCCACTCTATCAGTTTCTGCACTTGTTTCTTGATCTTGGGGCAGATGTTTCCTGTCATCTTCTCAGCCTCTTGCAGTTTGGTATAGTGCCTTGTCATCAATTGATCTTTGATCCTTTCTAACATGGATAACACAGGAAGCTCCCTTGCCTCTAGTATATATCTAAGAATATGAGTAAGAACATGAGTAAGAACATGAGTAAGAACATGAGTAAGAAGTTCTCATACTTGTTGAAGACCTCACAAATGTTATTAAGCAGGATATCACACTTTGGTAAATCACTTTGAAAAGCTCTGACCCATGTTTGTGGCTCCAGTTCATGCAACCAAGTGTATGCATCCATACTCAACTCCTTCATCTCATTCATATATTGCTCATATTTAGTTGATGTGGCGCTTCTAGCAATCTTCCACAACTGATTCTTTAGTGCATCACCTTTGTGTAGCTGCTGAAAGTTCTGCCACATGTGCCTCACACAGAATCTATGTTCTGATTCTGGAAACACCTCATCCATAGCATTGATTAGTCCCTTCTGTTTGTCACTCATAATTGACCATGGGGCAGTGTTGATGATTGCCAGATCATATCTCAATCTCTCCAAGAACCAACACTAGTTGGGTTTGTCCTCCACTTCAACAATAGCTATTGCAATTGGAAAAATACAATTGTTTGGATCTATTCCTACAGCACATAGCAACTGCCCTCTATACCTTGTCTTAATGTGGCACCCATCTAGAAATATGATAGGCCTACACCCCTGAAGGAACCCTCTCTTGCAAGCATCCAGACACATATACGCCTTATTGAACCTTGCTTGTTCATCAAGTGCCACAAAGAAAGAGCTGCCTGGGTTACTCCTTCTGATCTCATTGCCATAGTCCCACAGCAATTTGTATTGCCCTTTCTCATCACCATGTATGATCTTCATAGCCAGCCTCCTAGCCCTCTGCAATTTGGTCCTTGTTGGGGTCATGTGCCACTTCTTCTGCACAACCCTGGAGAAGTTTCTCATGTTCATATCCTGGTCAGCTCTGAAGCTCTCCAAATACTTTTGGGCAATGAATGGAGCAGTGAAAGCCTTGATCTTCCACTTCTTTGTGCAGGTGTGTTCACTGACATACTTCTTGACCATAAAGCCTTGGTTCTACTATCATAAGAGGCCCACATATACCAAGTACAGTCATCATCACATTTGGCCTTCAATATTTTTCTATCATTCACAGGCAACTTAACATCCACTCTATTCTTGCAGCAATACTCTTTTATGGCTGTCCTCAGTAGCTCAACTGTTTGGAAAACTTGGCCAACATGAAATTTAGGACAGTGTAGGTCCTCTTCCCTAAATGACTTGAACTTCATGTACAACTCTTCATCATCTTCATCTGGTGGCCATAGATCATCACCTTCAGACTCATATAGTTCATCCTCTTGCTTCTCTTTGCCTTTGTCTCCAACTTTATCTTTTCCTTTATCCGAATCCTTTTCTTTTGCACTATCTTTAACTGACTGTTTCCCTCTCACTTGTTTGTCTTCAGGTTCATCCATGTCTACATTGTCTGCATATAGATCATCATCACCATCATTCATGTCATAATCACTATCTACTATGGCACCAGGATCAAAATCTGAATCATCTGAATCATTGTCATCATCTGTATCTTCTTCTTCTTCTTCTGCCATTGCATAAGAATTGCACTGCCTTCTCGTTCTCCTGGTCACAACTTCCTCCTCTTTCTCTTCTGCCTGATGTTGTGGTTGTTCTGCCTCATGTTGTGGTTGTTCTGCCTCATGTTGTGGTTGTTCCATCTCAGGTTCTGCTTCTCCTGCCTCTTCTTGAATGACAACAGTCTCTGCATCTTCCATATTTGCATCTTCATCATTGACAACAGAGCAGTTCCTCTTTGCAAACACATAGTTGCTAGCATCATCTGCTGAACTGTCTGGGTAGACCACCTGTATAGGAATAGGTTGTGATCCTTCTGATCTATCTGGCTCATTGTTACATGCTCTTCTAGGACTGAATACTGGAGGCAGGTGAGTTATTGGGAAATTCACCACATCATCCTCAGTACGGTTGGAATCCAAGCTGTTGTCATGGTCCAAATATAGACTGAAAGAGTTATGACCAAGAGACAAAAATGTCAGCATCTGATCAGTGTCTGCATCTCCTCTGATCTCTCTCAATCCATTTTGCGTGATTGACAGTATAGGAATCAGGTAGTACACTTTCAATCTGCCTGCCATTTCCCACCCAATCTCTTCCACTATGTTCTCAACCACAAGTGGAGACCATGTCACTTCATCAAGTTCATCATACCAGACAACATGAGCATTCACATAAGAACGGTTGCTACCACGGCCAAGGAAATATCCTCCATGGTTGATCTGAACTGAATTTTTTTTGCTCCGTGTGCCTTGTAAAAATAAAACATTTACACAAGGATCAGAAACATTGACAAGGCACCACCTTTACACCCTTAAACCCCCAAATCAGAGCACTAAACCCTAGCGGAATCAGAAGTCCAGTGTGGCCGGTCCTATGCAACTAACCCAAAATTGATGATGTCCAAGCCCTACTCTGATCCAAATAGGTACAAATTCGTCACAATCAAGAACAAACATAAAACCCTACTCTGAACCCCCAAATCCCGCGCAAAACCCTAGCCTACGAAAATATGGACTCCAATGCGAGGAACCCTAGAACCAACTGAAGATTTCTTATGCCCAGACGAGATATTGGAGATTAACAACCCAAAAATCCAAGAAGAAAGGGGAAATTTTGGGACTTACTGTACTTCGGGGGCGGCGCGCCGTCAGGGCGACGAACTGGTGCCATCGCCGCCACGCCTATGCACACCCCCGACGAACAGGGGTTGACGAACCGCGCGTCTCCACCCTCGCCGGCGCGTCCGACGCCGATGAGCCGGTGCGCTGCGACGATCGCCTCCCTCTCTTCTGCGCCGCTTCCTCTGCTTCGGTGGTAACGAAGACGAACAGGCAAGGGGATTTGATCCATTTCCAATGACACGGGGGGTTTTGTGCAAAATGGTCGCGCGGACGGCCGCTCCCTGCCACCTGGCGCGGTCCATTGGTCAAAAGGGGCGGTGTACGAGCTCAATACATGCTACAGTGACCGTATAATCACGTCTTGTCGTATATAGTGACCATATTGCATGTATCCCTAAGTACGGTGACTGAAGTGAGTAGATGGAGCAAAAACAGTGACTTCCGATGCATTTTACTCTAAACAGAATGCTTCGTGAATTTTTCCTCCGATCGGGGCCCCTCCTATTTTGGGGGCCCTGTGCGATCGCACACCTCGCACAGCCCCCTCGACGGGCCTGGCACTAGCATATACTAGTACCTTATTGTTGGTGAGGCGTCCAAAAGCACCAATGAGCTCTTTTCTCCATTATTAAGAGTTCGGGCAGTTTCCACGAAATGAACCTGTCATTACCACGTACTCTGAAAGCGATAAGCTGGTAGAGAAAGGCAAGACGTACGCACTTATCTGACAGATAGAGACATATGAACACGGTGTGGCTTGTGAAATTGATATGCACCGCCGATGTTGAAAAGATATGAAGGAAAGTGACCGTAAGGCACTGAAAATACTTTGCTTCTTCAGTCATATCAAGGACTGGTATGGTAACCTACTAATCTCCCAAAAGACAGTTTGTTCAAGTACTCCCTTCATTCCCTTATACAAGGTCACTTCATTTTTCGTGTCAAACTTTAACTTATAATTTTGGTCAACAAAATATGGATTATATGTCATAAAAAATATATCATTGGAAAGTTCTTTGAAATATGCGTTCAATAAAATAACTTTTGTGGCATATAACTCGCTTTTTGTTGGTAAAATTACTGGTCAAATTTAGACATAAGAATATGAAGTGGCCTTGTATAAGGGAATGGAGGGACTAACAATTAATTTTTGAGTGTGGTTTTTCTACACCCCAGCTCGGTGCACCCACGGTGCACCCACACAAGAAAACATAGCATAACACTTCAAAAAATTATGAAACTTTGTGGGAATGTTAATCAACAAATGTTACGAGCGCTTGCAAAGTTTGGTGGTCAAATAACATTCAAGGAGCTCTATACAAAAAGACAAAATTATAAAATCTGCTCAAACAGTGCACTCACATTTTGACTAATTTTCAGTGATTTTGTCTTTTTTGTATTGAGCTCCTCGAATGTTATTTGACCATCAAACTTTCAAGCGCCCATAACATTTATTGGTAAACATTCTCACAAAATTCAGAATTTTTTGAAATGTTTTGCTATGTTTTCTTGCGTGGGTGGACCGTGTGTGCACTGAAGATGGGTGCAGCCACTACTTTCCCTCAATTTCTTGGACGATGAACACCGATAACTCAGCGATGAACAAGTCTAGACCTTCACCGCGGACAAGAAATCGGAATCATCTTGACAAGCAAGATTTGCACAAGGCAACGAATTAACTCTGATATACTAAGTTACAGAAGAATACTTCTACTCAAGTCTCGAATCTTCTTCAGAAGATGTCCCTCAGGTCTAGATCAAGTCTTGTTCTTTTCCCAAGGAAATACCGGCTTGTTGCTTTCCCGGAAATTTCAGTGTAAGCACCATGCATATAGCATATTCAACTTGGGAAAAAGGAGTCAAAAACTGCACATTCGGTTCTAACCTGGTATGAACATTTATTTAGACATCATGTCCTGTATGTTTCCCAACATAGACACAACGAAATTGCCAACCACAGTTTGTGAACTAAACTAACTAGTACCACATCATGGTGGCACCGAATTTTGCGTGTGGGAGGGGAGAGACTTTTCCAGGAAACATCCAGTGGAGTAAAAGAAGATTGAAAGAAGCAACAAAGACCACGATCATGCATGCACACTTTGAATCTTAGACAACACGTCATCATCTTGCTGTCTTGTCTACTATTCTCCCATAAGTTTTTTCAAAGTGGAAACATCCTCTCATCTGCCTAGATCTTTCATATTGATTCTGTTGAAGCTACAAGCCTAGAAAAACAAACAAGAAACAACAACTTCCCTTCCTATATAAACCTTCATTGATACATGATCTTTCCCACACCAAAACAACCAGATCTCAGGCTCATAGCTCAGACAATGGAGAAGTCCCCAGCCACAGCAGGATGCCATCATGCACCACTTTTCCAAGACCCGCTTGGTATTCTCATCCTTTTCATCCTCACCTGGTGCATCTCAAAGCTTCAAAGTCTCCTTCCCACTTCTTGTTGCCAATCCTGCACTTGTACTGTCTCCACGACAACCTCGACACCGGTCCTCGCCGAGACGAAGACATCGAAGGCGCCAAAAAAGAGTGAATACGATGAGATGAATGCGACGCAATCAGATGCGGAGGTAGCCATGAGAAAGATGGGATTGGATTTTGATCAAGAGAAAAGCTGTGAATATATTTCTACGTTGTTCAACGACGACGAACCAAGCTTCCAGGAAGTGAAGATGGCCTTCTTGGTTTTTGATGAGAACAATGATGGGTACATCGATGCATCGGATCTGCGACGAATCCTCGACAACTTGGGATTAGGTGACCAGGTAGGGGTCAATGAGTCTGAGCAGATGATTGCTAGATATGACATGAACAATGACTGGAGGATAGATCTGATGGAGTTCACTAAGGTTTTGGAGGATAGCTTTTGCTAAACATATTTATTTCTGTATTTGTTTTCCTATATCTGTGAGATGCATTTACATGTTGTGATTGACTGAATTCCGCCACTTGATTCCAGAACTAAATAACTGGTCTTTTCTTTTTGAAAAAGGTGTTTGGCGTCTAGCATTGCCACTAGCCATCTTCTTTTTTTATTGCGAGAGAAATTTTCAATCTATTTATCAATCATGGCAGTACTGAGAACACTTGAGCTAGGTGATAAAAATTACAACCAGGTCCATGGACCACCTAGCGACGACTACAATCACTGAAGCGAGCCGAAGGCGCGCCGCCGTCATCGCCCCTCCCTCATCAGAGTCGGACAAACCTTGTTATAGTAGATAGTAGGGAAGTCGTCGTGCTAAGGCCCCAATGAAACAGCACACCAGAGCAGCAACCATCATCGATGAAGAGAATTGTAGATCGGAAAGATCAAACCTGTAACCAAATGAACGAAGACGAACAAAAACTGGATCCAAATAGATCCATCGAAGATAAGCACCGACCGAATCCCGCAAGATCCAACGGAGACACACCTCCACATATCCTCTGACGATGCTATTCGCCACTAGCTATCTTACATGCATGAATGTGGATTGCGATGAATCCCAGCCCATCATCACCAAGGATCATGCAAGATCCCCAAAATAACACAGACCAGTTTGAGAACTGGATGTACCCAACCAGTATTCAGGTACAAACATTGTTTGTACTCCCTCCGTTCCAAAATATAAGTCTGTTTAGAGATTCTAGTATGGATTACATACGGAGCAAAATGGGTGAATCTACATTCTAAATTACGTCTGTATACATTTGTATGTAGTTCATATTGAAATCTTTAGATGACGGCTGAGGGCAACAGCAATAGCGTAGCTAGAAGCTAGTCCAAGCTAGGAAGAAGATCATGAACAGCAGGTGGCCAGAAGAACGTGCTGGCGTGGCAGCTAGCGACGTGCGCGCATCAGGTTGGCCGGGACGACACAGTTTTAGCTGGTTTTTTCTTTCCAGGGGAACGGAGGAGTGCCCGGGTCAGACAGAGAATATCAGGCCTACTTACCAAACTTCATTTCCCGCGCCACGGTCCAGAATGTCCACCACACGGAGACGTCGGGAGATTTTGAATTCAAGTAGGCGCTCGCTTACCAGTCCCCGCCGTATCGCACTGCCCCGTACCGTATGTATATAGCTGCATTAGAGCATCTACTACCACCGGACCCCTAAAACCCGCCTCGTACGCCCGAGCGAGCCGATCGGTCACGATTTCTTGATCCAGATGGGCCTTTTAAACGGCCCTCAAACGTCTAGGCTGACCGGCACCCCTCATATTCAGTCCAAATATGGCGCAGGGGGTGTCAGGGAACACCCGCCATGTCAGACTGACGAAGGGGTCTCAGCCGAAAACGCCCGGAAATCCGGCGGTCCGACGGACACCGCATCCATTACCCACGGTGTGAACGCAGCGTGACGCCACTCCAGCTCGCCGCCCAAGACGAAATCCGGCTATTTAAGCCGGCCGGCGTCCCGCAACCCTAACCCAACCCCCTCTCTGCGCCGCCTGTCCGAGCCCATCCACCTCCCCCCTCTCCCGCTCCGGCGCCCAGTCCACGCTCCGGCACTCCACCATGGTCTGGAGCAAGATCACCTGCTATGCCATGCTGACACTGGAGCGCCGCTACGCGATCCAATAGCAGATCTGGGCGAGGGAAGCCGCGTGCGCCGCCCGTATCGCTGCCAGGCTGCCTCAAGACTCGCGGGAGTCGGAGGAGGAGGAGGAGCAGCCAGGGGAAGAGGAGGAGGAGATGGCTCTGATGAAGATGGAGGAGGCGAAGGAGCCGGATTAGTAGGTGCCGGCCTTCAACATGAAGTAGGCGGAGGTGGAGTTCGCCGTCACCCAGTCCGATGAGATGGCCGAGCAGCAGGCCATGTTGGACTCCATCCAGGATGAGGCCTATATGGAGGCCAATTAGGCGTTCCTCCGGTGGGAGCAGGCGGAGACCGACGCGCTCTTCGCCGAGCTCGACATGGAGATAGAGGCGGAGGAGGCCGGAGCGAAGCAGCCAGATGATTCGGAGCTGCAGCTGCCGCCCATGCTGTCGGAGCCGGACACGGAGATCGTGGTGATCTCCGACAAGGAGTAGCTATGATCAACGTAGTATGTAGGTTCTATTTCCTTTTGCATGTCTTTGTATGGATATATAAATCGAGTATGAGATGTCCGGATGCAACAAATGAAATTTGAGGTGCGTCCGATCACTACTCGCGGATGCTCGTCCGGGGACGTTTGAGGGGCCGGATTTTCCATATGTGGGTGTAGATGCTCTTACGCCCATGGTCCACACCCAACCAATAAACGTGAATTTCGTGTATCCAAAAACCGCGACGAACGCACAGAATTCTGGGTCCATACGTACTCGGGCGTATTAACTCTCTTCTCACTTTTGGCCCAACTCCTCGTGACGTCCCCGCGGGCGGCCCGGGGTAGCCCACATCTGCCGCCGCTGGCGCAGGTCGCCGGGCAAAGCCCGCTCGGCCTGGGCGGCGGCTGGGCCTTCTTCTCCTCCTGCCCGAGGATGGTGACGCGGGACGATTTCTTCTAGTGGCAGCACGACGCGAGCGTGGGGCACAGCGGCGTGACGGCATAGGCTGGCGGCGGTGGCTGCTGAGCATACATGGCGTCGTCCAGTCCTCGGTCGGCGGTAGGATCTGGTGTAGGGCTCTCTGGTGCCACATCTGGGGCTTGTCTCGGGCGGCCCTGTTGCTCGTGCGGTGCGGCTGCTGGCTGGTTAGGCGGCGGTGGCCTGGATCCTACTTCCAGTCCCTAGTAGAGATGGCGGTGATCGGTACACAAGACTTGATGGAGGTTCTTCGTACAGATCTGGGTGAAAACCTTGCGCTCAGCCAGATGCCAAGGCCGGCGATGGCGGAGCTCTTCTGTGTCGTTCTCTTCTTGAAGACATCACCATGGAGAAGTTCTAGACCTTTATCTATTACCTCCGGGGAAAACACTAGATTGGTAGATCGGATGACGGCGACGCTCTTGCATCATTTCCCCCTTGGGGGCGTCAGCCTTGGAGGTATGCACGAGCTCGAGGGACCAGCGGACAACATCTTTGGTGGAGTGGTGTTTCATCTTATGCATCAACGACTGTGGATCTTGGCAGCATGACGCAGTGGAGTCTCGACATTCGTTGTGTGTAGACGGACTCGTGGAGGAGGATTGCCCTATCTGGCGTCGTGGTGGCGTTGATGACAGACCTGGCAACACTACTAGGGAAAACCTCATACACAAAAGCTTATCAATAACGCGTATGAAAAGGGCGCGCTACTGCTAATTAGTAGTAGCGCCTGTCCAGCAAGGGCGCTACTGCTACCAACTTAGTAGTAGCGCATCCAGCATAGAACGTGCTATTACTATAATTGTCACACCGTTGCCCACAGGCTAGGTATAGTAGTAGCGCCTTTCCGCTAACCGCTCTACTATTAAGGAGCTAGTAGTAGCGCATTTCTTTGGTGCGGCACTACTGCTAAATTTTAGCTTGTCCACCGGGTAAGCCCCACTTAGCAGTATCGCATGTCTGAGGAGCCTACTATAGGAGTAGCGCGTTTTCCATACACGCACTACTGTTAGGCCTTATCCTCGTCCATCGCTCTCCCTGTCCCTCACTCTTCCTCCCCCACTCTCTCTCACGAACCACCATCGCCCATTGCCGCCTCCGTCGTCGCCGCATTGCCGCTGCCGGTAAGCCTCCCTATCCTCCTCCTCCCTCCTCCCTCCTTCTCCCTCCTCCATCCGCTGCCCCTCCTCCCTCCTTCTTCCTCCTTCTCCCTCCTCCCTCCTTCTCCCTCCTTCCTCCTACCACCTCCAGCCGCCACTCCTCCTCCCTTCATCTCCCTCCTCCATCTACCGGCCCTCCTCCCTCCTTCCTCGTACCACCTCCAGTCGCCACTCCTCCCTCCTCCTCTGCCCGTCACTCCTCCTCCCTCCTTCCTCCTGCTCCTCCCACATAGCCGTATTTTATTAAATTTTGTAATTGAAGAAAACAAAATGCTTGAGGACATAAGTGATTAAAGACTGGAAAATTGATGGTTGAAAGTTTAAATATTGTTCCTCCCCAATTTTGTAGAAGTACACATATTTATGAAATCACTTTGGTCAACTATGATGGTTTATAAGTTTACATAACAACTTGTGTTTGGTGACACCACATCAAATTAAATCACTTTGGTCAATTTCAGTTTCCATGCTCTCAACAACATCTTATAGGAACACCACATCAACTTAAAGCATAGGTGCATATGCACTTGATAGCCGCCAACAAGATTATCAGCTAGAACAACAGAATATATTTTTATTCACTAATAACATGAACAAATATCATGTTATTTATTAATACTACTCAGATACATGTTGATAGAATATATTTTGTTTATGCAGAAATCAAGTATTTGCCCCTGCCTCATCCCTGCAGTCATCCCCATCGCCGACCCCTGAAGACCTCTAGGTGAGAATAGCCAAATCCCCATGTTGTTGATATAGATGATAATGTGTTGTAAATGTCGATGATGAAAACGCTAGTGCTAGTCGCCATGTCATTGATGTCGATGATGATGCATTATGAATATAGAGGGTGTCTTGGTGTTCTTGTTTGCAATGTACCTCCGAGTGGCCTATGTTTTGCCGGAATATTGATTCGTTTCCGTTCCGGCAAATTTCAGGCGCTCGATATGTCATGTGTTTAGAAAAGGTCATGCCAAATATTTTCATGAATTTTAGCACAACTTGTGCTACAATGTAGGACATATCGAGTGCTTGTGATTTGCTAGAACGAGAATTCAATGATATTTCGGCAAAACATAGGGAATGTTTTCTATGTCATTGCTCGATATATGGAACGGGTTGACTTTAGGTCTGTTTTGCCTCCTTGTGTGTCTTTCGGTGAGGGAGAGTGTCCACCATATATATTGAGTAATAGTGATATGTGTGTTGAGTTTCCTGGTAGTTGTTTTCGATCAATTTTCAGTGTTTCAACTATGAACATATGAAATGTCTGACGACGAAAGGGAATTTGTTATGTGCAGATACTGCAAAGACAAGCGCGGCCTATACGACAGGCCTCACCTAGTTGGTGGTACTCGCTTCAGCATCATGCTGGATGAGACCTTCGAAGTGGATACAGTAAGTCACAAGTACAAGTCTTTTTTCGTAATTAAGACTGACTTCTGCTTCTTTTGCTTCAACTTATAATTTTACAGTGCCTTGCTTCTTTTACCAGGACATGGCCTTGCCCATAGAACCTCCCTCCACCAAATTTTAGCTCATTCAATTTAGCCAATTTCCCTCAATATTTTTCCCAATTTTCTGTTCAATGGAGAGCACTATGACGGAAGTACCATTTTTATTTATCCAAATGGTATGAAAATTTTACAGTGCCTTTATATGACCAAATTATCACCCTACACCAAATTTCAGCTCAATTCACTCATTCATTTGAGCCCAGCTTCAACATTCATATTTGTGTCCAGTGTGGTACTTTGCAAAGCAAGTGCCACCTAGGCTCCTCAATTTCAGCTGCAAATTATCCAAGACAGTCTCCTTAGTATATGATCATCATTGGCCAAAACTCAGGTCCATTGGCCATGTGCATTTCCCCACCACTAATCAAATACTTGGCCTCTAATTCATGTTTGAGCTTAGTTCAGTCTCCTTGTGAGATTCTTCTTCTTCCTAACACCTACGGAGGGAGTGCTCAACCCACCTGACATGCCTAGGCCGCCCAGAATGCGTGGCAACGCCACGATCACGCGGTGACCCTGCGGCGGGCATGCCAGTTTACGCGCTCTGGAGTTGGGGCCCTCGGCCACCGTCCAAACCTTGAAGTATCGCCACTATACCATGTATCTCTGATTAAATAGGTATTTATGTACCTATAAATGATTTTTTTAAATGAAGAGCAAACTATAAGGCAGCTGCAGTTCAAATTTTACCCGCTTACAATTGAATCAACAGAAATTTGTGTTTTTCATGAGAGATGGATCAAAGATTTTGACACCCAACCATTTTGTCAATTGTATATTAAATATGGCCTAATATTTTAGAAAAATTACTTGGTCCAATTTGTCAACAAATATATGGTAGGTCCTTCACAAAAAAACACATTTTGGGCACTCGAAAAATGGAAATCAATTTCTCGTCCAAAGAAAATGAAAACTTCCTTAGGCAACATTGTTTGCCATTCCAAGATGCACGCTTGTGCACAAGATGAGATAATTTGAACAAACTATTGCATGAATGTGGCCATAAGATTGATCATTTGGCTTGAAATCCATGAATCTTTACAGATGATAGCTCATTTCTGAGAACACTTTTTTAAAAGAATTGATGTATTACAAGTTTATTATTTTTTCTAATAACCCGGTTACATAAAATGACACAATGTAAAGGTTTTCCATTTTTTTTTATTTTTTCATGCCCATTTCAAAATGCAGTCAAAATGACGGGCATGACCGTTCCTAGCTAATGGTTGTATCTTGGAAAAAATTTGGTGTTTGTTTGATAAAATAGATACTTTTGTACCTGAAATGATTTTTGTAAAAAATAAAGAGCAAACTATGAGGCACGCAGTTCAAATTTGACCCATTTCCTACTGAATCGATGGAAATTTGTCTTTTTCAAGAGAGATGGATCATAGCTTTTGACACCCAACCATTTGGTCAATTGTGCATTAAATATGGACTAGTATTTTAGAAAATTGATTTTTTCCAATTTCGCAACAAATATATGGTAGGTCATTCATAAAAAAACTCATTTTGGGCACTCGAAAAATGGAAAATGAATTTTTCGCCCAAAGAAAATGAAAACTTCCTTAGGAAACATCGTTTGTCATTTCAAGATGCACCCTTGTGCACAATATGAGATCATTTGAACAAACTATGCCATGAATGTGGCCATACAATTAATCATTTGGCTTGAAAGCCATTAATCCTCACACATGATAACTCATTTCTGAGAACACTTTTTAAAAATAATTGTTGTATTACAAGTTTATTATTTCTCGAGTAACTTGGTCACATATAATGACACAATGCGAAGGTTTTCTAATTTTTTTAATTTTTTTGAATTTTTCATGCCCATTTCAAAATGCGGTCAAAACGGCGGGCATGACCGTTCCTAGCTAATGGTTGAATCTTGGAATTTTTTTGATGTTTATCTGATTAAATACATATATTTACACCTAGAAATGATTTTTGGAAAAAATAAAGAGTAAACTATGAGGCACCCGCAATTCAAATTTGACCCGCTTCCTACTAAATTGGCGGAAATTTGTGTTTTCACGAGAGGTGGATCAAACTTTTAACACCCAACCATTTGATCAACTGTAAATTAAATATGGCCTAATATTTTAGAAAAATAGTTTAGTCCAGTTTTGCAATAAATATATGGTAGGTCCTTAAAAAAAACTCATTTTGGGCACTCGAAAAATGGAAAATGAATTGTTCGTCCAGAGAAAATGAAAAATTCCTTAGGCTACATTGTTTGCCTTTCCAAGATGCATCATTTTGCACATTATGAGATCATTTGAATAGACTATGCCATGATTGTGGCTATAAGATTGATCATTTGACTTGAAAGCCATGCATCTTCACACATGATAGCTCATTTCTAAGAACACTTTTTTAAACTAATTCCTGTATTCCAAGTTTGTTATTTTTCCTGGTAATTAGGTCACATACAATGACACAATGCGAAGTTTTACATTTTTTATTTTTTTTTGAATTTTTATGCTCATTTCAAAATGCGGTCAAAACAGCGAGCATGACTGTTCATAGCTAGGGGTTGAATCTTGCAAAACTTTTGGAGTATCTATGATAAAATAGGTATTTATTTACCTAGAAATAATTTTTGGAAAAAATAAAGAGAAAACTATGAGGCAGGTATAGTTCAAATTTGACCCGTTTCTTACTGAATCAGCGGAAATTTGTCTTTTTCACGAGAGGTGGATCAAACACTTTTGACACCCAACCATTTTGTCAATTGTACATTAAATATGGTCTAGTATTTTAGAAAATTGATTTGGTCCAATTTTGCAACAATTATTTGTTAGGTCCTTCACAAAAAACTCATTTTAGACACTCAAAAAATGATTCTCTTGTAAAAAACTCATTTTTGAGAACACTTTTTTAAGTTATTCATTTTATTCACAGTTTGTTATTTTTATTGAAAAGTAGGTCAGACTTGGTGACCTATTTTGTTTTATTAATTTCCTAGGTATAGTTCAAATTTGACCCGTTTCTTACTGAATCAGCGGAAATTTGTCTTTTTCACGAGAGGTGGATCAAACACTTTTGACACCCAACCATTTTGTCAATTGTACATTAAATATGGTCTAGTATTTTAGAAAATTGATTTGGTCCAATTTTGCAACAATTATTTGTTAGGTCCTTCACAAAAAACTCATTTTAGACACTCAAAAAATGATTCTCTTGTAAAAAAACTCATTTTTGAGAACACTTTTTTAAGTTATTCATTTTATTCACAGTTTGTTATTTTTATTGAAAAGTAGGTCAGACTTGGTGACCTATTTTGTTTTATTAATTTCCTAGACCATAAAATAGCCAACATGATTTAACATCTTATTTTTAATCGATCACAACCAACTTGAATGGTCATAACGTCATCAAAGGGGTACTGTGTTCTGATTGGTCCAAAAACATCTCACGCGGATCATGGATTAAGACCGTCGGATACTCACAGATCCAACGGCCCACATCCCCTCACCCTCTCACCCCTCGTCCTGTCATCCCACCCACTCACACCCACCCACCACGAGCTCCTCTCTCGTTCGTTTGTCCCTCTCCCCCCGCACACCACTCCTCGCCACCACAACCTCAAGTGGCGCCCGAGCCCTTCTGATTCCACGTCCTCTGACGGCACCCATCCTACCCACCGCTTCCTCTCACCGCGCTCTTTCTTCTCCATCGTGTCGATTTGCTTTACCCCTCCTGTGGTCGCCCGCATGCTCCTCCCTCTAGGGTTTCGGTGGTGGTGTGGACCTCATCACTGGTGATCTCCTACTCGGGCTTGCGGCTGAGATGAACGGCCTCGATGGCGGTGGCGGCGCGCGTGAGATCATCCTCCCCTCCTCCCATCGATCCCCTCCCCCCTCGTCCCCATCTCCTGGCCGATGCACCAATGGAGCCCGATCCCGAGGACCTCTGGCGGGAATGGACTGTGCCAAGCACACCACAGGGATCCCCTCGCTCCGCTCCCCTTCCTATCCGATGAGATCCGGCGTGTGCGCCCTCTAGCACCATCCGCGACTGTCTCTGGTCACTAGGGTCTCGACCGACGTGGCTCCGGCTTCGCCCATGACGGCACGCATCAGCCCACTCCCACCACGTGTGCTTGACTACCTCACTCCCCCGACGGCAAGGCAAGACCAGCCGGTGACGTGCAGCCAAGTAGCCCTTCCTCCCTTCTCCTCTTATCCAATCCTCTCCTTCGAGATCTTCGATGCACAGGCCACGGGATGTAGGGGAGATTTAGTAGAGAATCAAGGGGATCGGCCATGGGACACATGAGATGGGATCCATTTCTCCTGCCTGGGCAGATAGGGAGAGGGGGGGGGGGCTCGGCCATCAGATCATCTAGCCCAGATGAGACCCTCCTTAGTGGTGGCTCTATCGGCGACATGTACATACTGAATCTCATGTCTCTCCATAGTTTTAGAGCATCAGGCTGTAACAACATCTTGCTGCATTAGTGCCTTGACTAAACTTTCTTGCTGGCTTGCCATTGTTTCCCTTGAATTAGAACGAACATGTGCATGTCTCTGTTTAGCCTTGTCTCGCCGCCTATCCCCGTCTTCTGGAAGATCCAAGCTCTCGTTATTTTGCCGAGTGTTTGTTTTGTTCTTCTTGCCTCATTTGCTCCTCGGTGAGAGTCATAAGGTGTTTGTTGTTTGGTAGAACCGCCTCATTTTTTCAGTTTGAAACAACTGATGCACAATTGTTTAGCTATGTAGTTCAGGATGGTGTGTTCTTTATTCCAGTTTGACTGGTATGATCCAAGTGCATAATTTCCATGTCTTTTTACAATTGGGGAATATGTTGTCATGTTGAATAAATTAGCTGCTTGACTGTACCGTGTGTAGCCCTACAGCAAAGATTAGTTTTGTTTGACTGTACCATGAATGAACATGTCTTGTTCTACTCCAAGAATTTATTAATTGAAGAGAACCAACTCCAACAAGTGATAAGTGCATGCTAATTATTATTACCTTCAGAATCTGATCGATGCCTTCTTGCACTAGGTACACCCCTGAATTTCTGGCCTGCAACCTCATCGATGTACAGCTCGTCCTCACACGCGTGGATTTGCCTCCTCCTTGACGCGGCACTTGCAACGTGGACGCAGTGAGCTCCCCCCTCTTCCCTCCCTCTACCCCAAAATCTGATGGTACTTGCATCTCCTGTACGTCGACATGAATAGGCACTATGTTTGGTTCAGATTTGCTTGTGTCAGTTTGTTCTAACTTTGACTGAAACTATCTTGGTGGCACTTGCATCTCATGTACATACATACATACATACATACATACATACATACATACATACATACATATGGATCAACACAACACTTTGCTTCAGTTTGTACTCCCTCCGTTCGGAATTACTTGTCACAAAACGGATGTATCTACAACTAAAATACATCTAGATACATTCATTTCTTCGACGAGTAATTCCAAATGGAGGGAGTATGTCTCAATTTTTTTGTTTGGCTTTGACTGAAACCAACTAGATGGAACATAGACATGAATCAGCACCATCCTTGGTTCAGTTTGTGTGTGTCCTCTTGTTTTAACTTCGATGACTGAAACCAACTTGATGTCACTTGCATATTTTGTACATACATATGAATCAGCACCATGCTTTGATTCAGTTTATATGCGTTAATTTTTTGGTTTTACTTTGACTAAGAATCTATATGAGTGAGTTTGATCACTTCCTTGGTGACCAAAATAGTTGAGTAACAAGCACCAAAATAGTTTCTAGGAATAACTATAAGCATGAGAATTTTTTGGTAGTTTCTATGCCACTTTTCTACACTGATATTTTCTTGTGTGCTATACCAGAATTGATAATTTCCTGAGCAATGCACAAGGATGATATCTGGAGCGGTGAAGAGGGTGAACTGATTTTTGAAAAAATGTTTTAAGAGGTATCAGTTGCCCTTTTCTTTGGTGCTCATTATTTTCAAATTGATGATGCTCGAGGTGGTATTAGTGTTGTTGAACTGCTGCTAGCCTTGCTTTTTCGAAAAGAGGCGCTTTATTACTTAAAAGATTTAAGCATTACATCCAGCCTCTGCATTACTAAGATGCACACAACCAAATAAGGTCTTCTCACACAAATGAAAAATAAAATGGCGAAATACAAAAACATGAAGATTCCATATAACGCCTAAAGCGGAGGGGGGCCAATCCTAAGATCATGCTGCCACCCATGTTGGGTAGAAGTATCCCTCGCCGTAGCCTCCAATCGTGTACACACCTTCGTAAACAAGTCTCGATTCTCCAGGCATTATAGAGAGGACCATAAATGAAGAGTCCCAGAGCATCTGTAGATAATCTGCATCAGAGAAGTACTTTTATCGCTAAAAACCTTATCATTTCTACATAGCCAAAGTGACCAAATAACGACAAGCGCTCCCACCCTGAGAAAGTTATAAACCCGTGATCAATCCCATGTAACCAGTTGCCAAATACATTAGCAACACTACATGGAGGATACAAGCCAGTAGCTATTTGGATGACTAACCATATAGAACGAGCCAATTTGCATTGGAAGAATAAATGTTTTATTGTCTCATCATGGTGACAAAAGACACATTGCGGACTTCCATGTCAATTCCTATTAATAAGGTTATCTTTAGTAAGAATGACTCTGCGACGAAGATACCATGCAAAGATTTTATTCTTAAGAGGTATCTTCATCTTCCAGATCTTCTTATTATTATCAACTGGCACATCAGAGTGGATTAAGACTCTATACATAGAATCCACTGAGAAATTTCCATTCCCATGAAGGTTCCATCGAAAAACATCAGACGCATGTGATAGGTGCACCGTGGACAACTGCTGGAGAAGGATGTTCCACGATTGGATTCTGGGTCCAATTAAATCTCTTTTGAACGTCACATTTGGCGGAAATGATTCCATTACCGTGGCGATAATATCACCCTTGTGGCGCACAATGGTGTATAGAGCCAGATATTGTTCCCGGAGTGTGGCATTTCCTAGCCACCTGTCCTCCCAGAATCTAATTTCCGAGTCGTCCTTAATCGAGAAGGATCCATAGTAGAAGAAATATTTCTTCGTAGCCATTAGACCCGCCCAAAAGTGGGAATCCCCAGGCTTCCAATATACTTGGGATACCGCCTTGGAGCCCACATATTTCCTCCTTAGAAGGGTTTGCCATACACCTTCTTCCGTCAGAAATTTAAACAACCATTTGCCGAGGAGGGCCCTATTCTTAACCTCAAGGTCATGAATACCCAACCCGCTTTGGTCTTTGGGACGGCAAACCACACTCCATTTGGCCAGTCAATATTTCTTTCTCTCGCTGTCTCCTTGCCAGAAGAATCTTGATCGGAAATAATCCAATCTATGTAAAACTCCTTTCGGCAACTGGAAGAAGGAAATCATATATAGTACCATATTACTACTGGATTTATGAGGACCAATCTTCCACCTAGAGACAACAATTTACCTTTCCAACTACTAAGTCTTTTTTGCAGTCTCTCCTCGACGTGTTTCCATTCAGCATTTGTGAGTCTCCAGTAATGTATCGGTATCCCCAAATATGTTGCTAGCCTTCCTATGAGCTATTGATGTGAACCTGCATGGCAGGATATACTACAGGTAGTCCTGGCCATCTTAGGCCCGGCCCTGTCGGCCCACCCAGGCCCGGCCCTAAAATTCAAGGCCTAGGCCCGATGGGCTTGCTCGTGGGCCGGGCTTGGGCCTTAGTTTTGAGCCCACCGGCAGGGCCTGGACAGGCTTGGGCTTGGCATATTAGCATTTTAAGGAAGAGGCCCGGGCCACGGCCCTAAGCCCTAAGGCTTTTGAGGGCTTTTTACCTGATGGGCCGGGCTTGGGCTTGAAAAGTAGGCCCGATGGTAGGGCCTGGGAGGGCCTGGGCCTCAATTTTCTGTAGTGGGATTTTTTAGGCCCGGCCCAAGCCCAGCCCGGCCTGGCCCATGGCCAGATATAACTACAGGTGCACGTCCCTATGGTACTATGAGATTTATTGGCTGTTTGGAGATGTACTGATATTGTGCCATGTATTTTATTATCTATATGATTACACATCAGTTTTACTATCAACATATGAACTGTAGTAGTCACTATATTGGGCCGCTCTTCGGGTCACTTCTGGATGGTCTTGGTTAGAGTCCAGTTTAGAGTCTGGGTTGGCAAACATGAATAGTTTTACTTATTCTGTCTTCTATGAAAAGCACTATCATATGTCTCATAGACAAACTTGTAAATCATGCTTCTGATAACATCATGCTCTGACACCTTGCTCTTTTCGAGCTTTTCCTGAAATGTGTACATATGTGTCCTGCATAATAAGTGCTTGTTCATGTTTGGTTTTATCTAAACTTTGTTCCTTATGCTTGAGAGCAAATTAGTTGGTTCTTTGATGGAGCGCTAAGACCATGCTTGGAACATTAGTTTTTATGATCTAAAACTACCTTCATGTGATGATGCAGGTGCCCAGTTTGTGATCGCTATGGAAGGAGCTCCATGTTGAAGAAGATTCAAGACACTTGTAGAGCTTGTAAATTATCTAGTTATTACACTTAGAGCTTGTAAAAGTGTGATTGCAATTGTATTATGTGTTATTTATAGAGCAGCAACTCCATACTGATTCTGGCTGCTGTTATTTGAAGTACTATGTGTGTTTTCTGTCTCTGCCAATTTAAATATTAGCTATTTATTTACTATGAAATTGATATCTGAAGGATATGCCCTTGACAATTGGGACCCACTTACTAGAACCTGGCAACTGGGACAACTTACCAGAACTTATAATTGCGACCCATCTGACCAATGGACCCATCTTAAAAAAAAGAGAAAATGTAATTGTAAAAAACAAAAAACTAGAATTTTTGAGCCAAAAGGCCGCGGCCCAAAAATAAAAAAGCTGAAATGTTAGGCTAGGCCCATGTAGCTGACCAAAATTAATAGGTAAAAAATACATTAAATGGGCTGAATTACCAGGCTTGGCCCAAGTAAAGCGTCTAATTGGACCGGGATGATTCTAATCAACGACCTTTTCATTTGGTCGCAATGTTTCCATGTCAGCTTGCCACGTTGGCTCCAACGTGGTCTGGGCAAACAACCAGCGACCAAAACAATTGGTCGTTGAACCAACGACCTTTTATTCTGTTCGTTGCCTTCTATGATCATTTCGCAGCAAAAGTCGTCAAGTTTCATTAAAGACGGTCAACTTTTGACCAACTCTTTTTGGTCACAGAAATGTCGCAAATGAAAAACAATGACCATTCAGTGACCAATATTGATGGTCACAAGTTGACATATTTCTTGTAGTGACCTTTGATGGTGGACGACGATCTTGGATGGCGGTAGTGATCTGCAAGGGAGACGAAGCCATAGAGAAGACCGGTGGTGGCGGCTCTCGGGATGAAGGAGGGGGTGGTGGAGGAGAGGAGTAAAGGACGGCGGTGACTTTCTAGGGAGTCTGCGGCGGTCAGAAATGAAAATAGCGTGTAATTAGTACAATCCCCAACGATTGGAAAGAGATGATGTAAACGTGAGGGAGATGGTAAGTCCTTGACTGCGGGGAGATGATTTCGTGATATTATTTCATGGCTGGTTGATCAGGATCTTATGACTCAGAATCCATATCCATGCATGCCACCGAGCGAAGTCAATCAATCTAATCGGATTGCATTCCAATTTTTGGAAAGAGAGGATTGCGTATAGATTCCTTCCCTCGAGAGAATCATAAAGAGCGAATCAATTTAATAAGACTACATCTGGTTTTCGAAGAAAGAGGATTGCGTCCGGTTTTTAATGGGATAGATAAAGATCCAATAGAAGAGGGTGGTGGGAGGTGAGAGGAAAAAAACCAATCAAAAATAAATCAATGTGCCAGGCTACCAACTCCCCCATTAGGATGTGAATGTGAGGGAGATGGTAATTCCTTGCACTGCAGGGAGATGATTTCGGGATATTATTTCACGGCGGGTTGATCAGGATCTTATGACTAAAAATATATATCCATGCATGCCACCGAGGGAGAGTTAATCAATCTAATCGGATTGCATCCCAATTTTTGGAAAGAGGGGATTGCGTCTGGATTCCTTCCCTTGAGATACTTATAAAGAGCGAATCAATTTAATAAGATTATATCCAATTTTAGGAAAGACAGGATCGCGTCCGGTCTCTTAATGGGAGAGAGAAAATCTGGTGTGAGATGAGATGAAAAAAACCGAACGAAAATAAACCAGTGTACCAGGCTACCAACTCCGCCATTAGGAGTAGAGATTTTTGAAAAGAGGGGATTGCGTCCAGATTCTTTCCCTCGAGAGAATCATAAAGAGAGAATCAATTTAATAAGATTACATCTGGTTTTCGGAAAAAGAGGATTGCGTTCGGTTTTTAATGGGATAGATAAAAATCCAATAGAAGAGGGTGGTGTGAGGTGAGACGAAAAAAACCGAACAAAAATAAATCAATGTACCATGCTACCAACTCCCCCATTAGGATGTGAATGTGAGGGAGATGGTAATTCTTTGCACTGCATGGGAGATGATTTCGGGATATTATTTCATGGCTGGTTGATTAGGATCTTATGACTCAAAATATATATCCATGCATGCCACCGAGGGAGAGTCAATCAATCTAATCGGATTGCATCCCAATTTTTGGAAAGAGGGGATTGCGTCCGGATTCCTTCCCTTGAGAGACTCGTAAAGAGCGAATCAATTTAATAAGATTGTATCTGATTTTAGGAAAGATAGGATCACGTCCGGTCTCTTAATGGGAGAGGGAAAAATTCAATAGAAGAGCATGGTTTGAGATGAGACGAAAAAAACCGAACGAAAATAAACCAGTGTACCAGGCTACCGTTTGCGAGGGCCACAATGCTTGTTGTGAAAAAGATAAACCAGGCAGCGCATTTGTGGGGGCCACTGTGATATTTGTCATAAGTCTATTTTGGAGGATAAATCTGACATTGATTAGCATGGATATCTTCTCTTCCTTTCATATATACGAATAACTAGCTATACATGGTATTCTAATAATGCCATAATTTCCTTATTTGTGTGTGGTAGGATGTCCTTACTAGCCTTGCCATGATCATTATAAATTGACATCTTGGTAGGAGCAACGTTCATACGAGCCATTGGGTCGTGGGAACTAGAGGCTAGCTAAGCATTGTTAAATTTCGCTTCAGCCATTCAATGTGGAATCCGCTATGGGTCCTCGGGCCATGGTTGCTACTGCTCCTTCTGCAGCTCGCCGACGGCAGCATGGAGGCCGTGGCGCCCTCGCCGTCAGTGCCTAGCTTCGTGACCAACCCCTTGCTCAGGACAGGGTATCACTTCCAGCCGCCCAAAAACTGGATTAACGGTAATCTCCTGCCCCGGAACTTATCTGATTGCTCTCCGGCATGTTTAAGTTTGGCTATAGTTATGTACGTACTCCCACCGTAAACTAATATTAGAGCATTTAGATCACTATTTTTAGTCATCTAAACGCTCTTATATTAGTTTACAGAGGGGATATTTTTTTGAAGAATGGTTATAGTACATGTACTTCCTCCGCCCGAAAATACTTATCGAAAAAATTGATGTATCTAGACGTATTTTAGTTTTAAATACATCAAACTTTATTCATTTCTTCGGTACGTATTTTCGGACGAAGGGAATATATCGTAGGTGCATCCTACAAGTATATCTACAGAAATGGGTAGCCATTGTAACTAAATATTAGCTCCGTCTCAAAAAGCTTGTCCTAGATTTGTTTAGATACAGATGTATCTAGACGTTGATGTGTTGGTGTGATAATCATATAGCTCGTCTTTATTTTGGTACTTGATATACTAAGTAATTGTTCTTGCTTGTTTTATTCTTCCATGATGCTTTGTTCTAACAATTTCCTTATCTCATTATTTTGGCTGGTTATGATTGCTGTCCCGGGGAAACTCATCGATGGCAGATCCAAATGGTATGACTTCTCCCACTCACTGTAATTGTATAGCTGTCTTGTATTCCTTTTTTTTAGAAAAGGAGGATGACCCCCGGCCTCTGCATCTGGGCGATGCATACGGCCACTTTATTAATTATTTTCACAAGACCTTACAAAGTAATACAACAGCAAGACTAAAGCCACCGTCTAAGCAACAACCGTCGCTACACCTATCCAAATGATGAAGGGGCGCTGATAGCCTGGGCCTAATACCAAACAGACATCGCAGCCAAACCTAAACATCTAAGACCTGAGGTCCCAACCAGGACGCCTGCCTGGTATGGGGCACCTATCAGTCCGGCGCACTTCTCAACCAGGACGCCTGCCGGGTATGAGGCCGCCGCAGCCACCTGCCACGAGTCCATCTTTAGAGCTGTACTGTTGCATCTACCATGCCAGACAACGTCGTCCTCCTGCGCGAGTCCATCCTCCCACATCGAACTCCAAATCTGCACTGCGCCACGCCGTCAAGATCCGTCGCCATCAATGTATGGATGAAGCACCGCTCCACCAAAGAAACCGTCCGCTAGTCCCGCGAAGCAAGGCGCGGCACCAAGTAGAAGGCCGAAGCGCACCGCCACCACGCCACCAGCAGCCCCGCCACCAAGAGCTGTTCCCAGCCGCCGCCTTCAAGAAGGAACACGACACCAGGGTGCCGTCGACGCCCAGACCAGGGGAACAAAAGCTTTCGCCATAGCTCGAGGAGGAGGCGGAAGGGAGAGGATCCATCCCAAAGCCTTCAGGAAGGGGATCGGCGCCAAAGGCGTCGACTTTGGGGAGGCTGCCGCGCCAGCCAGGGGTTTCCCCCGGAACCTCATCCGCACGCCAGATCCGCCAGGCCGGTCATAGGGGACGCCGAAAGCCGCCGCCAAGGACCGGCGCCAGCACGGATCGGGACAGATCGAAGCAGGGGCAGATTTTCTACATGGAGCCATGACGGATTGCGAGGAGCCGCCACTGCGCCAGCGTCCGCAGCCCCCACGCCGCCCGCGCGGCCGTGGGAGGCTGGCCACCAGAGCCCGCCGGCACAGCCCGCCGACTGCACCGCGCCCATCGGCCGGGGCCGCCGCCCCGGGGAGCCAAGGCCCTCCAACAGAGGAGGCGCCAGATCGCCACCACCTACAACCCCCGCCGAGACCCGCCACCACGCCGCCGGATGGGCCGCGCACGCCCGGGCCACCGCCGGTTCCCGCCGAGATCCGCCGCCCCAGTCCCAACGGGAGCCGCGAGGAATCGCCCCGCCGCCGCCGTCAGCCGCACGAGCTTCGCCCGGCGGCTTCCTCCGGCGGCGGCGCGGGGCTAGGGGGCGATTGGCCGGCGGCGCGCTAGGGTTAGGGAGGCGCCCCCGAGTCGCCCTAGGCGAGAGCGACGCGGGGGAGGTAAGCTCTGCCCTTGATCTTGTATTCCTAGATCCATGATGCTGAAAATATAATATATGTAGATTTTTAAAGATTTTCTTGGCAATAGCAATGAAAGATGTTGGGCATCTTGAACTTACACGTTGATTTTTGTTTTGATCCGTACATGTTGATAATTTTGGAACAGGGCCACTATACTACAAGGGATGGTACCACTTGTTTTACCAGTACAACCCCAAAGGTGCCGATTGGGTGAATACACTTTGGGCTCACTCGGTTTCACGCGACCTCATCAACTGGAATGTTCTTGGTTTAGCCCTCGAGTCAAGCATCCGATCTGACCACTATGGCGTTTGGTCCGGCTCCGCAACAATCCTCCTTGATGGCACACCAGTGTTGGTGTACACAGGGATCAACAGGGCAGACACTCCCTACCAGGTGCAGAACGTTGCCATCCCCAAGAACAAGTCGGACCCACTACTTAGGGAGTGGGTCAAACCAGACTACACTCCGATCATAGTGCCAGATTCGGGCATGAACGTGACACAATTTCGTGACCCGAGCACGGCTTGGCACATAGATGGCCAATGGCGCATACTCGTAGGTGGAGAGAAGGGCTCCCAGGGTCAGGCATATGTGTATTGGAGCACCGACTTCAAGCATTGGGTTCGAGCCAAGCACCCACTTCACTCCGCAATCAACGGTATGTGGGAGTGCCTCGACTTCTTTCCGGTGCTCGTGCAAGGGAAGAAAGGTCTCGACACATCCGAGCATAGTGGCAGAGTCAAGTATGTGCTCAAGAGTAGCCTCGAGAAGGCTCGGTATGACTACTACACCATCGGAACCTATAATAATAGGACTGAGCGTTATGTGCCCGATGATCTAAATGGTGACTACCACCGCCTCCGCTACGACTATGGGAAATTCTATGCGTCCAAGACATTCTTCGACCCCGCAAAGCAGAGACGGGTCCTTGTAGGATGGGCCAATGAGTCAGACACCGTTCCAGACGACATCGCCAAGGGTTGGTCCGGCATTCATGTATGGCATCATCACATCTACTGTAGAAATTTCTGCGATTTGATTGACAAACCAATACTCCGAGGGAATTAATTGCTTGTGGTGCGCTTGTGGCAGGCAATCCCAAGGAAGATATGGCTTGACCCCGGTGGCAAGCAGCTCGTGCAGTGGCCCATTGAGGAGGTCGAGCAGCTGAGGCGTAAGTCTGTTGGTGTGACAAACAAGGTCGTGAAGCCTAGGAATCATTTTGAGGTTAAAGGCCTGGAGACTTACCAGGTAATTAGTACTCCACAAGGCATGATATATATATAGCTTCCCACTAACATTAGTTTTTGTTTTTGTTGCTGAAGAAAGCAAAACAAATAAAACAACCACATGATTTCGCTCACAAAGCAATGAACTCACAAAGTTTACAACTCACATAAAGTTTTTTTTATATTCATAACTATAATGAACTAAAAAAATTATAGCTATGAACTGACAAATTAAGTCACCAGTCTATGGGTTTGCTCAACTTTATCAATTCATGCCTATGCATGAAATGTTTTCCTTTACCAGGCTGATGTGGAGGTGAGTTTCGAGATACCAAGCCTGGAAAGGGCCGAGCCGTTCGATCATGCATTCTCGAACGATGCTCAGAAGCTGTGTAGAATGAAGGGTGCGGATAAGAAGGGCGGAGTAGGTCCCTTTGGTTTGTGGGTGCTAGCATCTGCCAACTTGGAGGAGAAGACCGCGGTTTTCTTCAGGATTTTCAGGGATGGTCATGGCAAGCCAGTGGTCCTGATGTGCACTGACCCTACCAAGTAAGCATGAACAAATATACATGCATCTCTTTTATCATTTGAAGATCGAATTGAGGGAATCTATCAAGCTTACCCAACTGATCTGTTTTTTGCCTTCTTCTGTGTCTGCTTGCAGGTCATCTCTCGGTCGTGATCTTGACAAGCCAACTTATGCCGGGTTTGTCAACGTCAATGTTTCATCATCCGGCGAGATCTCTTTGAGAAGCTTGGTATGTGCCTAGATTTTATATTGCAAATATGAAACTCTTTACGAGTTACGACAAGTTTACGGCTCGTTTTCTCACTAATGCTTCTGTTCTGTTGTTAGATTGATCATTCAGTCGTTGAGAGCTTTGGTGCTGGAGGCAGGACCTGCATCATATCAAGGGTGTACCCATCCATCGCCATAGGGCAAAACGCTCATCTTTACGTCTTCAACAATGGAGATGTGGATGTCAAGGTGTCGCGCCTCAAGGCCTGGGAAATGCAGAGTTCCAAGATGATTAATAGTGCTTAAGTTTTGTTTCTTGCCACTTTCATACATGTATTCCAAATGATTTTTTAATCATTTTGATGTGTTAATAAAATGGCAGTCGTCCAAAATAAGAACGACAAATCATGGTTATTGTACAATTAACAAATAGAGTTGCGCATTATTCTACCCTAAAGAGACGTCAAACTCCATTTTGTTGCTACTCTTTTTTGTTGCAGAAAAACTACAATTATACTTTTTCACTTCTTTGGTTTACTTCTTCTCCTTTCTTTATTTTTTCATTGTAGAAATATCTTTTATAAACTATTTGCAAAAATATATATTAAAATATTCACTTATTTTTAAGATATGTGCATGTATTTCTAATGAGTGTTCCAATATTTAGATAATGTTCCTATAACTACAAAAAGGGTTTTGTAATTTTTAAAAATGTTCATGAAACTAAAATTTAACACATTAAAACAAATTAGGCAGTTTTTAAAAATTGTTCATGTAATTGTATAGTCTTAGTGTATTCTACAAAAATGTGTGAATAAATTTCAAAAGGTTTGATTTGATTCTACAAATTCTTTACGGAATTTAAAAAATTGTTCACACATATTGTTAGCTGTTCAGGTATTTCTCAAAATATATTTTATATTAAAAAATTTAGAAAAGGAAGATATAATAAAAAAATAAATACAAAGCAAAATAGGAATAACAAAATAAGGGAACAAAACCAGCCAAAAGGAACCTAAAAGCAACTAACACCAGAACCGGATTAAAGTCTCCTTCAATTAATAGAAGTGAACAGATAATCCAGAAAGTTTTTTTTTTCGACCGAAATTTCCATTTTTCGAATCTATTCATCAACCATGGCAGTACAGAGAACACAATAGGTAATAAAAATTACAACTAGGTCTATGAACCACCTAGCGACAACTACAAGCACTGCAGCGAGCCGAAAGTGCGCCGCGGTCATTGCCCCTCCTTCATCGGAGGAAAACCTAGTTGTAGTAGACAGTCGGGAAGTCGTCGTGCTAAGGCCCCAAAGGAGCAGCGCACCAGAGCAGCAACCTCGGACGACCCTATTCGCACCATTGGGACAGGGATAGGACACACTAGTGCAGAACCGGGCAATAGCACCGGTTCGTAAGGCCCTTTAGTGCCGGTTCCATAACCGGCACTAAAGTGTGGTCACTAAAGGCCCCCCCCTTTAGTACCGGTTCAGCATGAACTGGTGCTAAAGGGAAACCACGTGACACGAGCCAGCTCCAGGGGCCTGGAGCCCTTTAGTACCGGTTGGTAAGACCAACCGGTACTATAAGGTTTGGGGGTTTTTAGTTTTATGATTTCTTTTTCATTTAATTTTGTGTTTCCATTTTAATTCTTTTTCGTTTGCTGGTATTTTACAATACTACACATTGTACACGTTAT
>NC_041381.1:667006796-667009166 GCF_002162155.2 Triticum dicoccoides
TTTTGTACTCCCGGAAGTATGTACTCCCACCTTATCTAGTAGCCTTATTCACTTAATTTTTCCTTAAGTAAAGCTTTATCCACTTGATACTAACCGAATACTGGATATGTATCCGCTAATGGCTGCACAGCCAACCGCGCGCTGCATGCATGCATAACAGAATTGACGGAGTGCACACTTGTTATTTTTTCTAATACGCAACCACCTGCATGTCAATTTACACATGCATAGTTCTAGGTCTCGTGCGTTATCTTTCACAGTATATAACATTTTTTTTCTCTATTTGATATTATGCTCTCATTCCCCATTATGGAAATTAAGTATATATTTTAATCTGCATAGTAGACTATACCTCTTACCTTTTTTTTTATCTTGGCAGTATATACTTCATGAGCCTAGTATTATGCCACTAGAAATGAGTATACTACTGTTTTGTAGGAGTTATACCACATTTTTAATGGATTATATACTACTTAATTCTGGAAGGAGAATATACTGGATCTTGTACTCCTAGGCACTCCATTGATTGTCCTCTGTACAGATGTGGACGTGGGTATGTACTGCCTTTTAAGAGGGGTATGTACTTTCTTTTTGAAGGAGCGTATACTTGCTTTTAAAGGGGGCATATGATCCTAGGTTAGAGTACATGTAAAATTGTTTTTGAAATTTGGATAATATTCCATTTGCAACCTAGGTCCTTAGTTCTCTCTTTTTTCTTTGCATGGTTTATACTGTTCTCTTTGGCCAGGCGACTATAACCTTGGCTGAATATATTATACTTGTTACAAAATTAAAAGGTGTATATACTACCATTTCACATAAGATAGGAAGTATATACTGCAAAAAAAAACAGAGTGTATATAGCAACGTTCAAGATTAGGATGTACTCCCTCTGTCTCAAAATGTAAGACGTTTTTTTGTCTAAATCTAGTGCAAAAAACGTCTTATATTTTGAGACGGAGGGAGTATATACTGATTTTTTAAATGACAATATACTTCATTACATGTAGTAGTATGTATACACTAGACAGATCCAAAGAATTATTAACTGCTCATGTTTTCACCTAAGAGTACATTGCCGCGGGCGGTCGCGCTAGATCGGAAGAGCAGCAAACTGACTCGCAGCAAGCGAGCTCATCTAGGGAACCCGGTGAATCAATGCTAAGTTGGACTAATAGAACTCTTTTGACCGCAGTTGTGGCGTGGATTCTTGTTGGTCATGCATGGTGCATCATTGACCATCAGCCCACCCTATGATAGTAAGCATGTCCATAACTGTAGTCTGTGGTTGGATCTACTCCATCTTCGAGTCATCTCACCATCCATGCGCCGTCTGCATCTCGTCTACATTTTTGAGCCACCGCCTACCGCCTGCCGAATGCATCAATCTCATGTCCCTGGTCGAGCAGCCCGGCTACCCAACTTCCGTACGAAAGATGTGAATAGAGCAGCCCGGTGCATCGATCTGTAACAAGCGAGAATAGCAAGAGATTAATTGATGGGAAATAACATTGATGTCGTATAATTAGTGCTAGTGCAACAAAAGCGATCGGCAATTCCAAACCTGCAAGTGCATGCGTCCATGTCGAAGGAAGCAGCGAGCCAGATGGATTCGTCGACACGCTGGACGCTGAAGACCTGCTGGGCAGAGACGGTGTGTCGTCTTCTTCCATGCCGATGCATGCAGCGTGGCTACCGGGAGAGACGCAAACGCCTCGGCGACGAAGCTACAAGAAATAGGTCGTTGGTGCCAGAAGAGACGCAGCCGCCATCGCAGCGAGGTATATGCGGGAACAATAGATCGATGTAGAGTAGTTTCAAGGGTGACGTTTGATATCCCTATAAAAAAGGATTCTGTTCCAACAAATTCAAGTAGCGTCTAGCCCGATAGGCAGAGGCGTACTACGCGGTGGGTCGCCTGAGGTGGATCGGAGTACATACTCCCGGGAGTACAAAAGAGGAGTCCTATATATATATATATATATATATATATATATATATATATATATATATATATATATATATATATATATATATATAATTTCTAGTAGAACCAATCATGCATATATATATCATCAATGTCTCACAAACCATCATATTAATTAATTCACACATACACACATGTATAGCTATATACAATTTCTCCTACATATGCATGTTGCCTTCGGAGCCAGTGGCATTAGCCTAATTGGTGCCTTCGGAGCACGATGACAATTGGAAGTGGTTTTCATGGGGGCGGTAGCGGGTAATAGTATTCTCCCTTCGGATTTATGACCTGGTCGAGCAAAAATCTCGCTATTTCCTCTTGAAGTGCTTCTACGCGCTCCGTTTCTAGGAGCTTCTCCCGCACCTCTCTGAACTGTTAAGAAG